>NC_134689.1:98874341-99174341 GCF_050947455.1 Rhinoderma darwinii
TTCCCTTTGGAAAAAAAAATTGCGTTACTAAAGTAGTCCTCGAACCCAACTTAGTCAAGCAACCAAAACGTTCTAAAAACACAAGCACACACAAATACAAAATTTCTAACACATGGGGTAGGCTTACATACAGGGTACATGGGTGGCACTGTCTGTTATATCAATTATCTAAGGCAACAAAAATTTAGGCTTAGATACAGGTGCACAGCAGACACAAATCTTACACTATATAAGATTACTGTCTGCTGTGCCCCATTACATAAGGCTAATATGGGGTATTCATACCCCCCATACAATATAATGCCCAATATAACTGCCCCATTTTTTTACAGGTTCGGTTGTTGGACTACGTTGGATTCAAGGACTACTTAGATGACGGCGCTTTCATCTTGTGTTGGGGATGCTTTATTACAGTACAATTTTGTATCTTTATCTGTGCATTTTCCTTGAAAGTTTTATTTCTACCACTTTAGTAATGGACGCTGACTGATTGACAACATCCATTACTAAGGCAGTACTTAGTGTTAGCTGGTGCAGAAGACTAACCACCATTATTATCCCAGTACCCACCGCCAACAGTTTTGTTGGGAAGAGATGAGTACGATCCAGTACCCAACTATCTGTAGCGATGGTCGGGAACTGGGGCAGCAGCAGGCTGGTATTCTTAGATTGGGAAAAGAAAAAAACAGTGGCACTTCCCACCCTTGTAATGCTAGGTTGCCGCTGCTGTGTTGTATGTGGCTGGTTATGATAAATTAGGTGGAACCCCACGTCTTTTAAAAAAAATATTTCCCAAAAATGTAATAAATAATAAAAAAAAATGACATGGGGTCCCCCCATTTTTTAGAACCAGCCAGATGCGACACAGCAGCAGCCTAGCATTACAAGGGTGGGAAGGGCCACTGTTTTTGGCCCTTTCCAGCCTCATAATAAAAGCCTGCGGCCGCCTCAGTGCCCTACCGTCACAACAGAAGGTCGGGTACTGGATCGTACCTGGCTCTTAATGGCACCCCTGGTGGTGGTGGGTATAGGGGTAATAATGGAGGTTAGTGTTAGCCTCTGCACCGGCTAACACTAAGCCCCGCCTTAGTAATGGACGTTGTCAATCAGACAGCGGCCATTACTAAAGTGGCAGTAATAAAAGTTTAAAAGAAAATACAAAGATATAGCTAAACTATTTTATTGAAATAAAGCACCCCCAACACAACCCTCATTAACCATTTTATTGTAGAAAAAAAGAGCCGTCATCAAAGTAGTCCTCGAAACCGACGTAGTCCAACGACCAAACCTGTAAAAAAACACAAAAGTGAATAAAACATATCGTAGGCTTAGATTCAGGCCCATATGTGATACTGAGTGTTATACCATGTATAGAAGCCTACCACAAAGTTGGCTTAGATACAGGGCCCTAGTAGACAGTATCATACATGGCCATACATACATATATACAAACAAACATACATACAAACATACATACATACAAACATACATGCACATACATACATACATACCTCTGGAGCCATCATAGGGGAGCCAGAGGAGAGGGCACAAAAACGTTCAAGTCGTCGTTCCCTGAGATGACGGTCAAGACGTACCGCTAAAGCCATAACCTGATCTAGAGAGTCAGAAGAGGGATAGCTAACTAACAAGTCTATCAGGACGTTCGACAGACCCAATCTAAACTGGCACCTCAAGGCCGGGTCATTCCACCGAGAAGCTACACACCACATCCTAAAGTCAGAACAGTACTCCTCAACGGGTCTCTTACCCTGACGTAAGGTCACCAGCTGACTCTCGGCAAAGGCAGTCTTGTCAGTCTCGTTATAAATGAGCCCGAGAGTAGAAAAAAAAAGATCAACAGAGGAAAGTTCAGGAGCCAAGGAGAAGGCCCATTCTTGGGGGCCGTCCTGGATGGAGCCCTGGACATAATTATACCCACTCGCTGGCTCTCAGAACCTGAGGAGTGGGGCCTTAGACTGAAATACAGCCTACAACTCTCCCGAAAGGAGTAAAAAGTCTTCCGGTCCCCTGATAACCGGTCAGGCAACTTCAGGTGGGGTTCAAGAGGTGAGGTGGAGGGCACTACCTGGGTAGCATCACGCTAGTCGCACCTCTGAGCCAGGGCTTGGACCTGTAGGGAGAGACCCTGCATTTGCTGAGCCAGGGCCTCAAGGGGGTCCATAGTTGTGTAGGAACCAGGGTAGAAAAGGTATATGGGCCTGTGATTATGTAACGTCGGGGTAGGGAGACGGAATGGTGAGCCCTAATCTACCCGCCACTCAGTCCCTGCCTACTTGCACAGTCCGTCTTAGGCGACGGCGTACAACTGGGCAGCAGAGCCAGGAAACACAAGAATCACAGGCAAAGGACAATCAGCAAATGAAGGTATAAATAGACCAAGGGCGGGAGCTAGAACCGCCTGGCCAGGCTGTGATAGGTTCTCCCACTCCTCAGCCTACCAGCCTGAGTGGTAGCAGATCGAGTCACTCTATCAGACCTAGGAACAGATGCAGACTGATTAACCACAGGCGTTGACACAGAAGCTGTGTCGAGCAGATCCTTTACACACGCTTCTTTATCTTGCAGTCTGATGGACGAGTCTGGGTTTGTGGAATACTAGGAGAATGTAACCTGCCGTCTGCATTGTACTAATTGTAAAGTTTGATAGAGGAGAGATAATGCGTTGTTTTTCAGTAGTTGGTCTAGGCCCCAAAGTTCCAGTGAAGGAAATTTTAATGCTTCAGCATACCAAGACAATTTAAACAATTGTATGCTTGCAACAGTGTAGAATTCGTTTTGCCAATTTTGTTCCAGCATAATTGTATGACTTCCGTTACAGGCATCCATTATACATATCATTTATATCATTAGCTTTTCAATTGTTTTCATGACGTATCTGTTAAACTGATGCCATTATAGCCTATAGGTGACGGATGTGTTAAACAGATACCTTAGGCTGGGTTCACACGACCTATTTTCAGGCGTAAACGAGGCGTATTATGCCTCGTTTTACGCCTGAAAATAGGGCTACAATACGTCGGCAAACATCTGCCCATTCATTTGAATGGATTTGCCGACGTATTGTGCAGACGACCTGTAATTTATGCGTCGTCGTTTGACAGCTGTCAAACGACAACGCGTAATTTGACTGCCTCGGCAAAGAAGTGCAGAGCACTTCTTTGCCACGTAATTTGAGCTGTTCTTCATTTGACTCAATGAAGCACAGCTCAAGATTTACGAGCGTCTCAGACGGCTCGCAAAATGCGAGGAGGAGCATTTACGTGTGAAACGAGGCAGCTGTTAACAGTCTGTCTTTTCACACGTAAATGCCTCTCATCGTGTGAACATACCCTAACAGTGGCATCCATCACCCATATGCTATAATTACATTTGTTTAATGAATATGTCATGAAAAGCTATTAAAAGTCTCATGACACATCTGTTAAATAGATGCCTTTATAGTCTGTGGGTGACAGATACAGAGACGTAGCCAGGTTCTCCAGCACCCGGAGCACAGATTCAGTTTCCCCCCCCCCCCCCCGAACCTCTGTCCTGACATCTCTTTCCCCCTCGCAATGTTTGTTTTCTCTACCAGTCAATGAGGTGTAATTTTTTTTTTACACATTACATTTTTTTGTGTAACTCGAGCATAAAACCATTTGTACAACTTACAGACAATATAGTGCTATATATAACACCAGAGCCAAGCTCATTACATATATATAGCACCAGAACCAAGCTCAGTACATATATACAGCACCAGAACAAAGCTCAGTACATAAATACAACACCAGAACAAAGCACAGTACATAAATACAGCAACAGAACCAAGCTCAATATATATACAGCATCAGAACAAAGCTCAGTACATATAAACAGCACCAGAACAAGCACAATATATATACAGCACCAGAACCAAGCTCATACATATATACAGCACAAGAACCAAGCTCAATATATATATATATATATATATACACTGTACCAGAACCAAGCTCTGTACATATATAGTTACTGTAATGATAGGGGTAGGGAAACGGACAAGTGAGCCCTAATCTACCCGCCACTCTGTCCCTGCCTACTTGCAACGACCCGCCCTAGGCGACGGGGTACAACTGGGCGGCGGTCCCTACGCTCAGTAAGTGCACGAGACAAACATAAAAGGGAATACAAAGCAAAGGGAAAGGGGCAGTTGCCCACGGCAACACCGTGAGCAACAGGGTGGAGAACGAGCCAAGTCAAACCAGGAGAGCACGAGGTACCAAACGCAGAGCAGAAGAGTAGTCAGTAAGCCAGGGTCAGTATGGAGCAGGATCAAATAGTAAGGAGCTGTAGCTGGGCCAGGAAACCACACGGAAAGAATCACAAGCAAGGGAGAAACAGGAAAGGCAGGTATAAATAGACAGAGGGCGGGAGCTAGCTCCGTCTGGCCAGGCTGCGATAGGCTCTCCCACTCCTAAGCCTGCCATCCTGAGTGGTGGAAGAAGGAGTCAGTCTCAGAGACGTAGATTCAGGTGTAGACTGATTACCTATGGGAGTTAACCCCGAAGCTGTGCCTGGCAGATCCTTTACAGTACCCCCCCTTTTATGAGGGGCCACCGGACCCTTTCTAAGTGGACCTGGTTTACTGGGGAAACGAAGGTGGAACTTCCTGACCAATACCCCAGCGTGAACATCCCGGGCGGGTACCCAAGTCCTCTCCTCAGGCCCGTATCCTCTCCAATGGACCAGGTACTGGAGGGAGCCTTGGACCATCTTGCTGTCCACAATCTTGGCCACCTCGAATTCCACCCCCTCAAGGGTGAGAACAGGAGGTTTCCTCGAGGGAGCCAAGGACGGGGAGCAGCGTTTAAGGAGGTAGGCATGAAACACGTCGTGTATACGAAAAGATGGGGGTAACTCCAGCTGGAAGGAGACAGGATTGAGGACTTCAATGATCTTATACGGCCCAATAAACCGGGGAGCAAACTTCTTGGACGGGACCTTAAGACGCAAGTTCCTAGACGATAACCACACCAGATCCCCGACCATAAACAAGGGGTTAGCAGAACGTTTTCTATCAGCCTGAGTTTTTTGTACGCTCTGGGACGCCTCTAGGTTCTTCTGAACCTGGGCCCAGACTGTGCACAGTTCCCGATGAACGACCTCTACCTCGGGATTGTTGGAACTACCAGGTGAAACGGAGGAGAACCGTGGATTAAACCCAAAATTACAGAAAAAGGGGGAGACCCCTGACGAGTTACTGACCCGGTTATTAAGGGAAAATTCAGCGAGGGGAATGAATGAGACCCAATCATATTGACAGTCAGAGATAAAACACCTTAAGTATTGTTCTAGAGATTGATTAGTCCTCTCAGTTTGGCCATTGGTTTCAGGATGGAAGGCGGAGGAGAAGGACAGATCAATCTCCAACTTCTTACAGAAGGCTCTCCAAAACAAAGAAACAAATTGTACCCCTCTGTCCGAAACAATATTGACAGGGACCCCATGGAGACCCTCAGGATGTGTTTGACAAACAAGGTAGCTAACGTCTTGGCATTGGGTAGTTTCTTGAGTGGCACAAAGTGGCACATCTTACTGAAGCGGTCTACTACCACCCACACCACCGACTTGCCTTGAGATGGAGGCAAATCGGTGATAAAATCCATGGAGATATGTGTCCAAGGTCTCTGGGGAATGGGCAACGAACGTAGTAAGCCCGCTGGTCGGGACCTGGGAGTCTTGGACCTAGCACAAACCTCACAAGCGGCGACGTAGGCCTTAACGTCTTTAGGCAACCTAGGCCACCAATAGTTTCTGGCAATGAGGTGTTTGGTACCCAGGATGCCTGGATGACCAGATAGTGCGGAGTCATGATTTTCCCTAAGTACCCTTAGCCGGTATAACAGGGGAACAAACGGCTTGTCCTCAGGAAGGTTCCCGGGAGCTGAACCTTGATCAGCCGCAATTTCAGAGACTAAATCAGAATCAATAGAAGAAATGATTATACCGGGAGGCAAAATACAAGCAGGATCTTCCTCCAAAGGAGGGCTGGCCATGAAGCTACGCGACAGTGCATCGGCCTTAATATTTTTAGACCCAGCCCTATAGGTAACCAAAAAGTTGAATCTGGTAAAAAATAGCGCCCATCGAGCTTGTCTCGGGTTTAGCCTCCGGGCAGATTTTAGGAAAACCAGATTCTTGTGGTCGGTAAGGACCGTTACCTGGTGCCTAGCCCCCTCCAGGAAGTGGCGCCACTCTTCAAATGCCCATTTAATGGCTAAAAGTTCACGGTTGCCAATATCATAGTTACTCTCAGTGGGCGAAAACTTCCTGGAGAAGTAGGCACAGGGGCGGAGATGGGTGAGGGACCTGGTACCCTGGGACAAGACAGCCCCCACTCCCACCTCGGATGCGTCAACTTCCAGGATAAATGGCTCCATTTGGTTGGGCTGAACCAGCACCGGGGCCGAGATAAAGCACTTCTTAAGGACCTCAAAAGCCTGGACGGCCTCAGGAGACCAGTGGAGGAGATCAGCACCTTTGCGAGTGAGGTCCGTAAGAGGCTTAGCGATGACCGAGAAGTTAGCAATAAATCTCCTGTAATAATTAGCGAACCCCAAAAAACACTGTAACGCCTTCAGGGAGGCAGGTTGGACCCATTCCGCCACAGCCTGAACCTTGGCGGGGTCCATGCGGAATTCATGAGGAGTGAGGATTTGACCCAAAAATTGTATCTCCTGTACCCCAAACACACATTTTTCGGTTTTTGCAAACATTTTGTTTTCCCGAAGGACCTGGAGCACCTTCCGGACATGCTCAATGTGGGAGGGCCAGTCCTTGGAAAACACCAGTATGTCATCAAGGTACACTACCAGAAATATCCCCAGGTAATCTCTCAAAATCTCATTTATGAAATTCTGGAAGACCGCCGGAGCATTACACAACCCAAAGGGCATGACGAGGTATTCGAAATGACCTTCGGGCGTGTTAAACACAGTCTTCCACTCATCCCCCTCTTTGATGAGGATAAGGTTATACGCCCCCCGTAGATCAAACTTAGAGAACCATTGGGCCTGAACCTGGTTAAAGAGATCAGGAATCAAAGGAAGGGGATATTGGTTCCTTACAGTGACCTTATTCAGGTTACGGTAGTCAATGCATGGCCTAAGACCACCATCCTTCTTCCCTACGAAGAAGAAGCCAGCACCTACCAGAGAAGTAGAGGGGCGAATGTAACCCTTGGCCAGGCATTCCTGGATATACTCTCTCATGGCTTCACGTTCGGGACAAGAAAGATTAAATATCCTACCCTTAGGAAGCTTAGCTCCTGGTACCAATTCGATAGCGCAATCGTATTCTCTATGAGGAGGTAACACTTCGGAGGCCTCCTTAGAGAAAACATCAGCGAAGTCCCGAACAAACTCAGGTAGCGTGTTCACCTCCTCAGGGGGAGAAATAGAATTAACAGAAAAACATGACGTCAAACATTCATTACCCCATTTGGTAAGCTCCCCAGTATTCCAGTCAAACGTGGGATTATGCAACTGCAACCAGGGAAGGCCTAAAACCAAATCGGACGATAATCCCTGCATCAACAGTACAGAGCACTGCTCCAAATGCATGGAGCCAACAAGGAGTTCAAAAACAGGGGTATGCTGTGTAAAATAACCATTAGCAAGAGGAGTGGAGTCGATACCCACTACCGGGACAGGTTTAGGCAAATCAATCAAAGGCATAGCAAGAGACATAGCAAATTCCACAGACATGATATTAGCAGAGGACCCTGAATCCACGATGGCACTGCCGGTAGCAGACCTACCACCAATAGAGACCTGAAAGGGAAGCAAGATCTTATTACGTTTCATATTTACGGGAAATACCTGTGCGCCCAAGTGACCTCCCCGATGATCACTTAGGCGCGGAAGTTCTCCGGCTGCATTCTTACGCTTAGGACAGTTGTTCACTTGATGCTTGTCATCCCCACAATAGAAGCAGAGACCATTCTTCCTGCGGAAATCTCTACGTTGTTGGGGGGACACGAAGGCCCCGAGTTGCATAGGTACCTCTGAGTCTTCCGGGGAAGAACGAAGCAACGGAACCTCGGGAGGCATCATGGGGGAGTCGGAGGAGAAAACACATAAACGTTCGCGTTGTCGTTCCCTGAGACGTCGGTCAAGTCGTACCGCTAAAGCCATAACCTGGTCTAGGGAGTCAGAAGAGGGATAGCTAACTAGCAGGTCTTTCAGGGCATTCGACAGACCCAACCTAAACTGGCATCTTAAGGCAGGGTCATTCCACCGAGAAGCTACGCACCACTTCCTAAAGTCAGAACAATACTCCTCAACAGGTCTCTTACCCTGACGTAAGGTCACCAGCTGACTCTCGGCAAAGGCAGTCTTGTCAGTCTCGTCATAAATGAGTCCGAGAGCAGAAAAGAAAAGATCAACGGAGGAAAGTTCAGGGGCGTCAGGAGCCAAGGAGAAGGCCCATTCTTGGGCACCGTCCTGGAGCCGGGACATAATTATACCCACTCGCTGGCTCTCAGAACCTGAGGAGTGGGGCTTTAAGCGAAAGTAAAGCCTACAACTCTCCCGAAAGGAGAGAAAAGCCCTCCGGTCCCCTGAGAACCGGTCGGGCAACTTGAGGTGGAGTTCAGGAGGTGAGGTGAGGGGAACTACCAAGGTAGCATCAGGCTGGTTGACCCTCTGAGCCAGGGCCTGTACCTGTAGGGAGAGACCCTGCATTTGCTGAGCCAGGGTCTCAAGGGGGTCCATAGTGTGGTCAGGGACCAGGGTAGACTAGGTATGGGCTTGTGATTATGTAATGATAGGGGTAGGGAAACGGACAAGTGAGCCCTAATCTACCCGCCACTCTGTCCCTGCCTACTTGCAACGACCCGCCCTAGGCGACGGGGTACAACTGGGCGGCGGTCCCTGCGCTCAGTAAGTGCACGAGACAAACATAAAAGGGAATACAAAGCAAAGGGAAAGGGGCAGTTGCCCACGGCAACACCGTGAGCAACAGAGTGGAGAACGAGCCAAGTCAAACCAGGAGAGCACGAGGTACCAAACGCAGAGCAGAAGAGTAGTCAGTAAGCCAGGGTCAGTATGGAGCAGGATCAAATAGTAAGGAGCTGTAGCTGGGCCAGGAAACCACACGGAAAGAATCACAAGCAAGGGAGAAACAGGAAAGGCAGGTATAAATAGACAGAGGGCGGGAGCTAGCTGAGTCTGACCAGGCTGCGATAGGCTCTCCCACTCCTAAGCCTGCCATACTGAGTGGTGGAAGAAGGAGTCAGTCTCAGAGACGTAGATTCAGGTGTAGACTGATTACCTATGGGAGTTAACCCCGAAGCTGTGCCTGGCAGATCCTTTACAGTTACATAGTTACATAGTTAATACGGTTGAAAAAAGACACATGCCCATCAAGTTCAACCAAAAGATGGGAAAAGGGAAGGGAAAAATTTCTACACATAGGAGCTAGAATTTTTTTGTTCTAGGAAGCCTTTTTTAAAGCGATCTACTGTAGCTACTATGACCAGCTCCTGTGATAGACTATTCCATAGATTCACAGCTTTCACAGTTAAGAAGTCTTGTCACCTCTGCAGATTGAACCTTTTTTTCTCTAGACGGAGGGAGTTCCCCCTTGTTTTTTGAGGGGGTCTTACATGGAACAGGATTTCACAATTTGTTTTGTCTGTGCCATTAATATATTTATATAAGTTAATCATGTCCCCCCTTAGTCGTCTTTTTTCAAGGCTAAATAGGTTTAGTTCTTTTAATCTTTCCTCATAACTTAGATTCTCCATGCCCCTTATCAGCTTCGTTGCTCTTCTTTGTATTTTTTTTTTTAACTCTAGGGCATCCTTTCTATGAACTGGAGCCCAGAACTGAACTGCACAGTCTAGATGAGGCCTCACTAATGCTTTGTAAAGTGGTAATATTATATCCCTGTCCAGCGAGTCCATGCCTCTTTTAATACACGACAATATCTTGATGGCCTTTGAAGCAGATGATTGACATTGCATACTGTTATTTAGTTTATCATCTACAAGTACACCCAGATCCTTCTCAACAAGTGACAGAATAGCTCACCCTAGGACATACGATGCATGCAGATTGTTGGTACCCAAATGCATAACTTTACATTTATCTACATTAAACTTAATTTGCCAAGTGGATGCCAAAACACTTAGTGTGTTCAAATCAGATTGCAATTTATGAACATCTTCCATAGACTGAACAATACTACAAAGTTTGGTGTCATCTGCAAAAATAGAAATAGTGCTATTAAGCCCATCCTTTATATCATTAATAAACAATTTGAATAATAGTGGTCCCAGCACGGAACCATGGGGTACACCACTTATAACCGGGGACCATTCAGAGTAGGAATCATTGACCACAACTCTCTGGATACGGTCCTTGAGCCAATTCTCAATCCAATTACAAACTATACTTTCTAAACCTATAGTCCTTAATTTACCCATTAGACGATGAGGGACAGTGTCAAAAGCCTTTGCAAAGTCCAAAAAACACTATATCCACAGCGGCCCCTCTGTCTAGGCTTCTGATCACCTCTTCATAAAAACAAATCAGGCTGGTTTGGCAACTTCTGTCCTAAGTAAAACCGTGAAGGCTGTCACTTATAGTACTATTTTTTGTCACATAATCCTGTATCTAGTCCCTCAATAGCCCCTCAAACATTTTCCCCACGATGGATGTTAAGCTTGCTGATCTATAATTACCTGGGGAAGACCTAGAGCCCTTTTTGAAAATAGGCACCATATTTGCCCTGCGCCAGTCCCTTGACACTATACCAGTCACTAGAGAATTTCTAACTATTATGAAGAGGGGGACAGAAATAACTGAACTAAGCTCTTTAAGAACTCTAGGGTGTAACCCATCTAGTCCCTGGACCTTGTGTACATTTATTTTATTTAACTTGGCTTAGACCATACTTACATTCATCCAATTCAGTATATCAACTGATATATTAACAATACTGGCAACGGCTACATCAGCTGCTCTTTCTTTTTGTTCTTGTACATACAGAGCTAAAAAACCCATTTAGTAACTCTGCCTTCTCTTGATCCCCTGTGACCAACTCCCCATTACCACTATTTAGGGGTTCTACATGTTCAGACCTTGGCTTTTTTTGCGTTTACTTACTTGAATAATTTTTGGGGATTTGTTTTACTATCATTAGCCACCTGCCTTTCATTTTGTATTTTTGCTGATTTTATTAACTTTTTACTTTCCCAACAAGCTCTGAATTATTAGAAATGACCAGATCCAACACAGAACCAAGCTCAGTACATAACTACAACACCAGAAGCAAGCTCAGTACATATATACTACACCAGAACCAAGCTCAGTACATAAATACAACACCAGCACAAATACCGCTCAATTTAGTGCAACCCCTGCCGTATATAATCATACCTCCCATCATCTCGCTGCAGATCATACAGTGACTAAATTACTGATTAGAGGCAGAATAAACATTTACATTAGGTGTCTCACAGGTGATGTCAGATTCTAGTTGTTCTTTTTCTCCTTTTTTCTCCATCCGTTCCAGACCTCTATAATGACTTCTACCTGCCATAGCTCATTTCTGCAGTTTGCTGCTCAGATGTCTTCAGCTTTTCACTTTTCAAACATTTCTGTACCTTTAAACAAAGATAAAGTTCTCATGGTGCCACACACTACACCCCTAAATATAATAACACAATACACTGTGTCCCTGATTATAATAGCACAATACACGGTGTCCCTGATTATAATATCACCATACACTGTGTCCCACACACACACCGTGCCCCCTCTGGATAGTGCCCTACATAGATCCCACTGTAGATAGTGACCTCCATAGAGCCCATGTAGATAGTAACCCACATACAGCCCCCTGTAGATAGTGTCCCACATATAGGCACCCTGTAGATAGTGCCCACATATAGCCCCCCTGTAGATAGTGCCCTACATATAGCTCCCCTGTATATAGTGCCCCACATATAGCCCCCTCTGTAAATAGTGCCCTACATATAGCCCACCCCTGTATTGTGTCCAACATATAGTCCACCCCTGTAGATAGTGTCTGACATATAGCTCCCGCTATAGATAGTGCTCCATATATAGCCCACCGCTGTATAGTGTCCAACATATAGCCCACCCCTGTAGATAGTGCCCCACATATATCTCCCCCTATAAATAGTGCTACACATAAAGCCCACCCCTGTATATAGTGCCTCGCATATAGCTCCCCGATAGTGCTCCACATATAGCCCACCACAGTATATAGCCCCCCTGTAGATATAGCCCACCCCTGTATATAGTGTCCAACATATAGCCCACCCCTGTAGATAGTGCCCTACATATATCTACCCCTTTAAAGAGTACTCCACATATAGCCCACCCCTGTATATAGTGCCTCACATATAGCTCCCCCTGTAGTGCTCCACATATAGCCACCCCCTGTAGATAGAGCCCCCTTGTAGATAATACCACTTTTAAAAAAAATTTAACACTTAATCCCATTCCCGCGCCGTCCGGTGACAATGCAGACCTGCTCTCTTCTGAGCAGGTTTGCTGGGGTTGAACGATGCCAGTGGCGCGATAACGCCATCGCGCCGCTTGCGTCTATGAAAGGCGCTGATTGGCTGGGCAGAATAACTTGCCCTGTCAATCAGCGCTTTTCAACGACGCAAGCGGCGCAAAGAAGTAATCGTGCCGCTTGCGTCGTTGAAAGAAGGAGGTACAATTAAAGTGCAAGGGGGAGGCGGCGGCTGGTTTCATTGGTCCTGCCGCCCCCTCAGAGAGGCAGTAGGCCGCCATCATGGCGCCCCCCACCTTCCCTCCTGGTTGCCCCGTCATGCCCCGTCTGCCCCACAAGCTACGCCGCTGACAGATGCCACTGTTAAGCATCCGTCACAGCCTCCATACAACGTATATGTTGAGAGATTTTTCCTGTGTATATGTTAAACAAAAAGACAAATGATAAAAAACTTTATGAGAACATAGCCTAAGCTATAAATGTGTTTGGTGCAAAAAAAAGAAAAACACTTCAGAATGCTGAACAGAAAGACATAATTTTTTTTTTTACATCCTGTGGTATGTAGGTGATAGATAATAGTACCAATATAGTTCACAGCTCATAGCTCTGTGTGCACTCTCCACGGCCTTGTGATATGAACCTCTTCCCTTGTATATACAGAAAAGCTGCCCTGTATATACAGAGTTGATTATTGTACACTATACACAGATGGAAGAGGGAAACCAGGGGCTGCAAGGAGTGCACTGAAAGGTCCGCAAGCAGCTTGCCTTCCTTTCTACTGCAGTATGACGATAGAGATATTTTTGAGCTATCTTATGCGCATGGCCATCTGAAAGGGTAACTAAATGTTTAAAAAACTTCTGACATGTCATAGTGACATGGCAGAAGTTTTGATTGGTGGGGGTGCAAGCGCTCAGACCCCCACCGATTGATAGAACGAAGGGGCAGAAGTGAGTGCTGAGCTGCTTAGTCTCTGATTGGCTTTTCTCGGAAAGCCGAGAAATTGGTGTACAGGCTCAATAGAAAGTCCCATACACCAACTCAGCAAACCCCACAGATCAAAACTTCTGACGTCACTATGACATGTCAGAAGTTTTTTGATCGTTTAGTTACTCTTTAAATTTCACAAGCATTTTCCATTTGATCATGCATTGATCCCCTGCAAACACAAAATGTCTTCAGGTTTATATTTAGAATTTGCTTAGCGTTGTATACAGTATGGGATTCCATCACTGTTCTTTACCTTTTTTTAGTTTCCTTCAATGATTGCATTTCCAGCCACTTAGCTCACCTTTGCTCTCCCCCATAGACACTGAAGGACTGTTACATATAAAGTAATTGGTTGTCCCATGCTTCTCCACTCATAGTTTGCAAGCTCTTGCGAGCAGCAACTTCACTCCTCTTGTTTTAATTAATTGGCTTTGTCACTATGTAATGTCTGATTTTGTCTGTACATCAATTGTAAAGTACTTCATTATATGTCGGCGCTATATTAAATAAAAATTATTATTACTATTCTCTTTGAGTTAAGCCACAGCAATTGATCATAGCAGCATCCAGTGTCATGATTACATCTCCAATCTTTTAGAAGAAGTTTCGAAGCTACTTGATCGAGCACAAAGAGCATAGGATGTTGAGAAATTAAGACATTTTCTATATAATTTAAATAGAGAGAACAATTTAAGTCAGCGTTAACCTTATTAGTTAAAAAATGTCAACTTTCCACTTAGCTAAAAAAAAAAGCCGTTAACATGCTACGTTTATAATGTGTAATCACACTTTATCCAGTTTCATAAACATTTCCAGTGGTTATTTCTCTGCATTCTCTGTTCCCTGGATCTGCTCTTAGCATGGTTAGTAGGAGGAAAGCAGGGGATGACCAGATATCAAGATTGTGTCTTCTGAGGCCTTACTTCTGTTGGGACAGTTTGATGTCTAGCAGCCAAATACAACAACAACTAGCAACAGATTGTATCCGTAGCGCATTCGAAATCTCAAAAAGTGCCAATAAACAAACGGCATCACACTACGCTCCCTAGTCAGTAACCAGAGATTCTCTGGGAGGTTCAATGCATGAATCGTAAGTGGATGCTGTACATCAGATATTTTAGATTGGAATGTACACTTACCATTCACTTACTCAACATGCTTTCTACGTGTACATTTCTTTGACCTCTGGCTACACTACTATTTCTCTGAAAGTTTGTAGCAGAAGATAGAGATTTGTCAGTAACAGTACAGTAGTTAACCCTGGAAGAAGTTGAGGCAATTATTATTAGATCCTAACAAGTCAGCGCTTTCATGAAGTTTTAGTAATTGAATTGGACTCTTTGTATTTCTGAGAAACACATTAAAACATTCTTAAGAAAATTTAACATTTCTCTAATTACAGAAGTTACCTGAAAGTACTGACAAAATATGATCACAAATTATGATCATCAAAATATTGTTTGTAAATAAAAACTGAAATTCTGCCATTGTTCTATGCGTTTTAAATTGACGCCGTTCACTGTGCGGCATAAATAACATCTTACCTTTATTTTTTGAGTTGGTACGATAAAGACGATTCCACATATGTATAGGTTTTTTATGTTTTACCACTTTTGCACAATGAAAACCCTTTTGAACTAAAATTGTTTCTTTTTCCATTGTTGCTCTCCAAGAGCTGTAATTTTTTAATTTTTCTCTCAATGTAGTTGTATGAGGGTTTATTTTTTTGCCGGATGAGATGCAGTTTTGATTGGTACTGTTTTGGGGTATGTGCCACTTATTGATTAACTTTTATTATGACTTTTTTGGAAAATGGAAAAAAATAGCAATTTCGCCAATGTTTTTTTGCGGGTTTTTTTTACGGTGTTCACCCTCCAGTTTAAATTACATATTAACTTTATTGTTTGGGTCATTATGGTTGCGGCAGTACCATATATGTGTAGTTTTATTTCTTTTTAATACTTTTACTAAATACAATTTTATAATAATTTTTTTTTACTGTTATTTTTATTTCACATTTATTACTTATTTTTTTAGTCCCACTAGGGGACTTTACTATGCGATCTTTAGATCGCTGCTATAATGCTTTGGTATACTTAGTATACCAGGGCATTATTGCCTGGCAGTATAAATCTGATGAGCAATCTATTAGGGAGTGCCTACGGCATGTCCTAATAGGCATATGCCATGGGCAGACCTGGGGGCTTTTATCAGCCACCCGACTGCCATGACACCTCATCATAGGCCCGCGATTGTATTTGCGGGCCAACGATGGGTGAGAGAGGGAGCTCCCGCCCTCTGCAAATGATTTAAATGCCAAGGTCGGTATTGACCGTGGCATTTAACGGGTTAAACGACCGCGATCGAGTGGCCGGTGAAGCAGGAGCCCAGCTCTCATCAGACAGCCGAGCCCCGGCAGGGCTTAGACTGGGCCGTCGTGAAAAGGCAGCGGCCTAGACTAAGGCCCCTTAGTGACCGCTGTGAAAAGGCGTATTGGTGGTCACTAAGGGGTTGAAGGGATTGTCTCAGGAACATAACCCCATACCATATCCCCAATTAGGGCATGTGAAGGTCATAGAGAGTTGTCCCCCACTTTGGACTTTGTTCTTTTAGCCAGAGCAGAGAGCGGCTTACAAAGAGCGGTTTTCACTCTATTGGAGTCGGCCTGTCTATGTATTATATGTTCAGCTATTTGTTTGAACAGCTGCCATGAAATACTACATTTCCCCTCCAGCGGCTACTAAGGGGAAAATGTATGGCCAGCTTTAACTTCATTAACGGAATGTATCAGAAAATAAAATATTATTTACCATAAATCAGGTAACCGACGGAACCCCTCAACGGAAAGACAATGCTGATGTGAACTCAGCCTTACAGACTGTAATAATCTATTATATGTCTCAGTCAATTGACTTCCATTCATTCGAGCTGCAAGAAAGCACACACACATTGCTGCACTCTCTATAAAGACAATATAGGAACAATACAGGAACAAAGTGTGTATCTCCAATAGCTATGAGTAAGAATCTGTTTAAACATTAGCTACAAAATAATATTAAATAAAACATTATTTCTCTTCTACAGACTTGCAGCTTCAATTTAAAAAGATAACCCCTTTAAAAGAGATTTACCACCAAAATTTTAATTTTATGGGTTTTTTTTCTCCCCTTTCTATAGTCCTAAATACGTGTTTGTGTGGGCATAACTACCTTGTGACTGCTGTCCAACGATAAAATCCACTGATGCCCTTGCCATATAAAACGTTTCGATCCGTGCTGTGATAACTAAGAGAATTGAGAGTTTCAGACTTTATCAGAACTCTCCTTAAAAACTTCAGTAGTTATGTCAAGCACAGCATAGACCCAGAGACTCCAGCCTAATTAGTGAGTCACAAATGTGTTGATGGGAAAGTCACTGTTTTTGAATATATCAATTTACATACAAAAAAATATCTCAATATGTGTTTCAAATTCACAATATTCAGAACTATATTAATAATATAATAATACAGTTATTTATATAAAAAAGCAAAAGTTAACATAATGTTAATGTAATATCCAAATCCAATCAACATGTTCTGCCAGTATGAATTGAATTTTTTTCTTCTTCTAGAAGAGTGATCACTATGTAGTGCAATGTGACAGGCTCTAAAAATCAATTGATAGGAAAATCACACATTATCCTGAGGAGAACATTCACCCTGGCAAGATTAGGGCTATTAAAGATCTGCAGAACATAAAGGCATTTATTGTAGAAATATATTTCCTGCAATTTACGCAGATGAAAAAAATGAATGTATCAAAGCCATTTGTCCTTGATCCAACTAGTAAAGTAAATACATTTTAATAAGCAAAGAGTGTCTTCAAAAGCACATAAAGGAATTTAGTGCCTACCAGATCCGGCAGAGAGGTGTGGGCAGTATCTCTAAAGGTTTGGCCGCAGTATTTCCACATCTGTGAAAGCTTAGGACTAATTTTAAGGGAAAGACTATTGAACAAATTTTATAAAGTGTTCATTGGGAGTTTTATGATTGTGGGTGTGAAGGAGGATACTAAAGGAGCTATTGTTTAGTTTTATAACTTCACTAGTCGCTTCTGAAGTAGCAATTTCCTATCCAGAAATAGAATTTCTTTTCTTTTTTGTGATCAACGGATCACTCCATGTGTCATAAGCCAGTTTAAAAAAAAAAAGTACTAGTTAGGCAAAATAACATGATCTTAATAGGGTTGTCTAGAATTAGAACATGTCTATTTTCCTACAGAACAGCGCCACACTTGTCAATGTGTTGAGTCTGAGATTGCAGTTCAGCACCATTGAAGTGATTGGGGCTTAGCAGCAATACCACACAGAGCTTGTGGACAGATTTTTTTGGAAGAGAGTAGCCAGGTTTTCTAATCCTAGACAATCCCTTTAAATGTGCTCAACAAAGATCCTATAATTTAAAACTGAATTGGAAAAACATATTTTTTAAAGTACGCCAGACATGAGGAAAAGTAAGAGAAAACGGTCTAACATGTCGAGTAAGATACACCAAATTTATACATTTGCGCCACTGTGATTAATTTTGCGCAGTTTCTGCCTGTCTGGTTTAGTTTTATTCTGTCTAACTTTAAGGAAGTATTCACACGAGCGTGTTTTTCGTCCGTTTGCTGTCCATTTTAACAACGGACAGAATACTGGCCTATGCAATTTAATAGGGCTACTAACACAACCTTTTTTTTTATTGAGGGTGTGTCCGTTACGAGAAACTCACCGCATGTCCTATTCTGGTCCATTTTTGCGGACCAGACTCACCTATTAATGTCTATAAGTGTGTGAAAATAACGGACAGCACATCGACGACATCCATGTGTTGTCAGTTTTTTACGTATCAGTTGCTAAGGATTTGCATAGGAAAAAAGAAAAGTGAGATCAGGAAGTGCTTGCAAAGGAGAAATCTAACGAGAAGCACGGAAACCACACTGACGCATCATGGACAGTCATATGCATGAAAAATGGTCCATTTTTTGTTGACGCAAATCGGGTACACTCATGTGAATAAAGCCTAAGACAGTAGGAATAAATCTCCCTCAGTATGTCCTAAAAACTAAACTGTTTTTGGCCACATTTTGTGGATGGGATCTGTAAATCCTAAAATAATTAAATTTACAACCTTATAGACAATAATGAGAGGGATATAGAAGGATTTAAAAATAATTTACAGCTGCTGCTGAGATTAATAAATTGGTTTCTGAATACAGATAAACCAAAAATAATCTTAGTACATCAATAAAAAAAATTTATGTTGTATTACTTGCCTAAGTGAATAGTTAATTCTAATCTTTAATTGGAATAATGCTATTTTCTATTTCAGATATTGATGAGGACAGCTGAATATTCTCAGTCACATGTGAATGGAATCATGTTTCATTGGCAGCATGCTGACCAACATTACTAGAAAGCTTAGTAGACATAGACCATTCCTGGCACTCGATCAAGAATTTTTGGTTCCATAGTGTGATGTTCATTTTGAAATTGAAGAGGTTGCTGGATCGATGCTGCCATACAGTGATGAACTCCATGACCTCATTATTTGCAGAGGAGGTCCCCAAATGTGGAGAAACTGGAAAGTAAATGTAAAGTGATAGGAAGGTAATAGTATTTGTGTTAATAGATCTCTGTTCTTCCTCCGGGTTTCAAAAATACATTGATACATTAATAGAATATGGGATAAATGA
This sequence comes from Rhinoderma darwinii, assembly GCF_050947455.1. Classification (NCBI taxonomy): domain Eukaryota; kingdom Metazoa; phylum Chordata; class Amphibia; order Anura; family Rhinodermatidae; genus Rhinoderma; species Rhinoderma darwinii. The sequence goes on from NC_134689.1 coordinate 98,893,583, forward strand.
CCAAATTTACATTTATCTTTCAGGTTTAAGTTAAGGCAATTTGCATTAAGCCATTATAATGTATTGGCCATTCACTTAGTCAATTTAATAAAATAATAGATAAACTGACTGAGGTCTAATAACAGCTGAACTGGCAAATTAGATGAATTCGACTAATTTCTTTTCTCAGGGCTCGAGATAAATACGTTTCTGAGTTCGCACTAATTTTCGATTGGGAAATTTTCCTATTATGAAACCTTAAAACTTTTAGTCTTTTAGTCTTAATTGTTAAAAATGGGGGAAATAAGGTCCTAAAGCAGCTCAATACCCGTAAACCAAGCAAATCACAGAAAAGGGAAGCCAAAATTAGGTATAAAGTTTACATTTATGGATACACTATAAAAGCATAAATTATTGTAATGGCCACCATCATATACTTACCTCTCCACAGCTTCCTCTGGCTTCTGGCCCATGCCACGTTTCTGCCTCACTCTCTGCTGTTTGCGGCTTCCATCGCAGCCGCTCTCCTCTTGTGTCTCATGCACTTCCTAGTATTTGGGTGCTGACTTTCCCGGTTTTAAAGAGCTATAGTGCGCCTACTACCTAGGGTATAAAAGGGACCTCCCCCTGTTCACCAGTGCCTGAGCAATTAGGATACTTCTACCTAGCTAGTATTAGCCTGCCTTATCATTGTAATGATTTACTGCGTTTTACCCTGATGGTTCCTTTAACTATCCTTGTCTGCCCTGACCACTTGCTTATTACCCGCGATGAACCTTAGCCACCTGACCTGATCCTTGGCTCTACAAACTGTGAGTGCACGTCTACCACCTATGCTATACCTGACCTGTTTGATCTTGCATTCTGTCTTCTGATTCTATACCATGCCAGTTAACATCATCCATTGCCAAAGGTGACTACTCTGGGGGTAGCGATCTGGGATTCCCCAGCTGCAAAGTTCAGATCTCTGTATAGGGGTTAAAGGGTGACTACCTGGGGTCCCCTTAGACTCTGCAACTCCATTAAGCCCTACATCAAATCCCTTGGTGACACAGTGGGTTCACACAACCCTCTGAAGACCTCGTGATAGTCTCATTATTCACGGGCCACGTGACAATTTTGTAAAAAAAATAATCAAAAACATACAACTGATATAAATAAATAAATAATTAAATAAATGTGCTCTTTCCAGACAAGTGGTCTTAAGCAGTTCAGTGGGTATGTCTCTAGACTGGGATGGTTTTGGTTTGGTAATAAGAATTGTCTGTAAGTTGCAGAGGTGGCAAACTACTTCTAATTAAAACTAGATTCTGGGTCATATTCTAATTTTTTAAAGAGGCTCTGTCACCAGATTTTGCAACCCCTATCTTCTATTGCAGCAGATCGGCTGGGCAATGTAGATAAGAGTAACGTTTTTGTTTTTTTTTAAAACGAGCATTTTTGGCCAAGTTATGACCATTTTTATATTTATGTAAATGAGGCTTTCTAAAGTACAACTGGGCGTGTTTAAGGTTAAAGTACAACTGGGCGTGTATTGTGTTCGTTACATCTCGGCGTTTTTACTTCTTTTACTAGCTGGGCGTTGTTAATAGAAGTATCATCCACTTCTCTTCACAACGCCCAGCTTCTGGCAGTGCAGACACACAGCGTGTTCTCGAGAGATCACGCTGTGACGTCACTCACTTCCTGCCCCAGGTCCTGCATCGTGTCGGACGAGCGAGGACACATCGGCACCAGAGGCTACATTTGATTCTGCAGCAGCATCGGCGTTTGCAGGTAAGTCGATGTAGCTACTTACCTGCAAACGCTGATGCTGCTGCAGAATCAACTGTAGCCTCTGGTGCCGATGTGTCCTCGCTCGTCCGACACGATGCAGGACCTGGGGCAGGAAGTGAGTGACATCACAGCGTGATCTCTCGAGAACACGCTGTGTCTGTGCACTGCCAGAAGCTGGGCGTTGTGAAGAGAAGTGGATGATACTTCTATTAACAACGCCCAGCTAGTAAAAGAAGTAAAAACGCCCCGATGTAACACACATAATACACGCCCAGTTGTACTTTAGAAAGTCTCATTTACATAAATATAAAAATGGTCATAACTTGGCCAAAAATGCTCGTTTTAAAAAAACAAACAAAACGTTACTCTTATCTACATTGCAGCGCCGATCTGCTGCAATAGGAGATAGGGGTTGCAAAATCTGGTGACAGAGCCTCTTTAAGTATGTTTTTATTTTCTAACTGTATATAACTGTATATAATTTTTTTTATTATTTACATGATTATGAGAGCAGCCATCTTTCCTGAGCTGCTGGTCTAAGCTGTGAACAACAGTTTAATGATTTGCTTTATATTAGCCACATGGACTTGAGAAATGCAAGTCAGAAAATTACCTATTGACTTCTATGGGAGACTGTATTGGGCATAGTCTGTAATATGTGCAGAGGGAGAGGAGATGACCTATTTTCAATGGTGTAAGCCTTTGTTATCTTACACCAGTATTAAAATAAAGATGTTACCCTTCATTGCCTGTGATGATAATGAGAAAACTGATAAAACTTCTTTACAAAAGATCTCTAAAAAACAGAATAACGTGTACTGAATAGATCAGGACAAGCAGCATGTCCTCTAAAATGTACACAACATAAGTCTTAGTTTCACATAATTGTCATGCTACAAATAACATAACAAACTATATGTGAAGTTTTTCTATTCCATAAGGCATGGGCACACGGCCCGTAAAATGCAAAAGAACGGACATGTTCCATAATTTTTGGAACATTTCTACGGCACTGACACACATCCGTAGCGATACGGAAAGTTGTCCGCGGCCGATAGAACTGAATGGGTCCATAATTGCGGACCGTATAGTATAATGACAGATGCGCTTTACAGCAAAAATATTTTTTTTTTTTATGATGGAAGATCTGCTGGGGCTAACATGCAGTATTTATTTTTCGTTTTTTTAATGTTTTGTGACCAAACACAATGCCCAGGCAGCTCATTTTTTCTAACTAGTTTACATTTACACACGTAATTTTTTATACCAGGAGAGCAGACTTCAAATATAAGATACGTCTGCATCCTCTTGAAGACAATGTGCTTTCTCCAGTGGTATGCATGGGCTTATCAGAGGATGAAGTGTCAACTTTGTTGAATTCCAACAGTTTTTTATCTTCAGGTTCATACATTAGTAACTGCTGGATTAAAGCAGGATAGGATAGAGTGCAGATGTAAGTTAACTATCTGAACAAGCAGTAGTGAAGGAATAGAGTGAGCAGCAACAGGGGAAACAGACAATGGCATGGCCAAAACTGAAACTTGGAAAGTACATGAAAGAGGTTGCCACTGGGGGGAAATAAACTGTTGATGAAGTGAAAGCTCATAGCATGACAATTTCTTCAATCTGCTGCTGGATAAAGCCAGATGGGTATGTACACCATACAGCAACTAAAATCACAATCATATTAGCATAACTCCCAAAAGGTATCAACAAAGAAAAAGTTGCAAACCCTAAAAGTCAATAAAAGGTCAATAATAGTCAATAAAATAAGTTGTCCAAGGACAGAAAACTCTTTTTTAGACCTTGAGTTCCATCATTTAAAGTAATGAAGTTACTAGTAATCAATGAATAAAAATATATTACAATTACAAATATAAAGCATTACGTTATCAGAAGTGGCCAGCATTTTGCTTTTTGGAAACCTCAATAATCGCTAGCTGGTGATCAGGGGCTTCAGTTATGGAAGTAAAGAAGCACATGGTCTACCAAATTTTTAGATGTAAGCCCCACCCTTATTACCCTGTGCACATCTACAAAAGATATTACTTTGTTTTCTCATTGCCCAGACATAGTGATATCATTTTGATCCTAGACTGATTCCAATTGTAACTGTGACAACAGATTGCTACCTTGCAGATACTTTAACCACATTGTACATATTATACACATCTACACAGAAATGGCCATACCATTGTGTTAACCCCACAACATTACTTTTAAAAGTTTGACAGTCATATACTTTAGCAGTGACCGTAAAATAATTCAATTGCAATGACCATATAAAAGTTACTACTAAAAGCACTGCCCTTACAAATTCAACAGACACAGTGCTTCTTTGATAGAACACACTTATCTCCTCCATGTTCCTGCACAACTGCTAAAAGGAACATATACTTGGATATCCAATCAGCATGCAAGGGGGGGTAAACCAGGTGCTCCCACCTCAATCTAAAACCTATGGACTGTGTACATACATATACATTTTGTAAATAAGTTACCTTGCACTTAAGGAGACCGCCTGGACACCTGTTTAGTCTTGCAGATCCCTTGAGGGGGCGGACGGCAATGCCATGTGGCACTGACGATCGTGCTGTTCTATCACCAGTGGAAAATAGGTGTCATATGAGTGGTGGCAGAGGAGGAGGGAGGGACTGACAGGCCCTGTAAGAGCTTAGCACTGGCAAGTAGGTAAGCAGGGGGATGCTAATGCGCTGCGCCACCATGCTGATAGGAGCAGCTACAAGGAGAAACCTATGTTTTGGCGCCAAAAGAGAGTGTGAGCAGATGAACCACATGAGATGTAGAGAAGGCTGCTGGAGTTGTGCAGTGTCAGAAAGAGAGATCCAGTGCCAGAACAGGCTTGCAGGAGGACAGTTTAATGCTGGAGGCTTCAACTTCTAGGGGCAGATGTCAAGGGCGAAACAGGCCTATATGGAACTGAAGCAGAGATTGCTGTAGTGTGAAGTGAAGCAAAGGCAGGGTTCACAGAGTAGGTGGTGAGCTATCAGACTACTTATATAATTTGGAACGGACAGAGGTATGCTGTGGAGGAAGACGGCCTGACGTTGTAAAAGTGGGCCATCGTGGAAGTGGTGTCGGCCGAGTTTTTGCGTCTGCTGGGGCTATGGAGATAGTAAGCCATGGTTTGGGGACCTGGGAGGGGATGAGAGGTATTGTGCTGAACCATAGGGGAAAGTCTGTAGTGGGGCCTGATAGGAAATAGATTCATGGATTGGTAGGCCTAGTATCCATGGCCTACTAGCGGTAGGGGTGTGGGAGGAGATTGGGTAGGGTCTGGAGACCTCCTGGTACAAATGCCTGTCGGGCATGTTTAAGTACAACATTTGGTGTCTTGTAGCAAATAAACCCTAGATGTGTGGGGTGAAAAAAGGTGGAGAAGCTGTGGAGGAGGTGGAAAGTTGGATAAAGTAACAAGCCTGGGTGTTGTCTCTAGAAGGTCGTCAGAGACCTGCAATAGGGAATAGTTTAGTGACAAAGCATTTATCTGTTTCATTGTAAGGCTGGATTCACACAAGGTCATTACGTCCGTAATTGATGGGCGTATTTCGGCCGCAAGTCCTGGACCGAACACAGTGCAGGGAGCCGGGCTTCTAGCATCATAGTTATGTACGATGTTTGGTGTCCCTGCCTCGCTGCCGGACAACTGTCCCTTACTGTAATCATGTTTTCAGTACGGGACAGTTGTCCGGCAGCGAGGCAGGGACTCCTAGTGTCAGGGATCATTACTATGTATATTGTTTGAAAAATATTATCCTTACATATATATATATTCAGTATATTTCACAAAGAGATTGGATTCATGGAGCACAAAGAGCCTGCATAACACGCCTATGGAAGACACCGCCCCCTGGAATGCAAAGAGGAGTGTGCAGAAGAATGTACAGGAAAACTTACAGCAGAGGAGCCAATGGGACTTAAGCAAGTCCCACATCTCTAGGGAGGGGCATGTGTCTCCTCTGTCTGTTTCTTTGTTCTGAATAAAGTTCAGTTCTCCTCTTTTCTGATGAAGGGAAAGTTGTGTAGCGAACATTTCTGACTCGTTCACTTCTTTCCAGGCATGCCTTCAGCTTTCAATTTACAGAGGTGGTTATTCGGTGTGAAATGACAGGGAGAAAGGAGCTTCCCTGATATACGGACCAGACATTTTTGGCACCCGAACAGGGACCTCACTCGAGGAAATATTGAAATCCGGATAACCGACAATCACAGGGTGAAACAGAGGACCCGAGATTGCCCACTGATAAGGAATTTGATCACCTCCGCAACACGGTAAGCGACTTGATTTTATGAATCTTCGTCTTATCTGTGTTTGTGGACGGTCTTGTGGTGATCTGTAGAACCCTTTTGTTGATTTCCTGGATTATCTCAGGCGACAGAGGTGATATTTTCCGCTGTGAGGTCGAAAACCTGTGAGTCCTTGGTCGCGCCCGACTAACCATCCTCTGGGTAATTAGGGACTGGATAATATTATAACCTGTCTTGATAAAAAACACTGATAAGTCGTGTGATAAGGCATACGCGGGGTGTATAAACTGATAGAAAAAACACTGATAAGTCGTGTGATAAGGCATACACGGGGTGTATGAACTGAAAAAAAAACCAACCTGTTAAAGAGGCTCTGTCACCAGATTTTGCAACCCCTATCTGCTATTGCAGCAGATAGGCGCTGCAATGTAGATTACAGTAAAGTTTTTATTTTTAAAAAACGACATTTTTGGCCAAGTTATGACCATTTTTGTAGTTATGCAAATGAGGCTTGCAAAAATCCAAGTGGGTGTGTTTAAAAGTAAAAGTCCAAGTGGGCGTGTATTATGTGCGTACATCGGGGCGTTTTTAATACTTTTACTAGCTGGGCGCTGTGAAGAGAAGTAACATCCTCTTCTCTTCAGAACGCCCAGCTTCTGACAGTGCAGATCTGTGACGTCACTCACAGGTCCTGCATCGTGACGGCCACATCGGCACCAGAGGCTACAGTTGATTCTGCAGCAGCATCAGCGTTTGCAGGTAAGATCGACTTACCTGCAAACGCTGATGCTGCTGCAGAATCAACTGTAGCCTCTGGTGCCGATGTGGCCGTCACGATGCAGGACCTGTGAGTGATGTCACAGATCTGCACTGTCAGAAGCTGGGCGTTCTGAAGAGAAGAGGATGTTACTTCTCTTCAGAGCGCCCAGCTAGTGAAAGTATTAAAAACGCCCCGATGTACGCACATAATACACGCCCACTTGGACTTTTACTTTTAAACACACCCACTTGGACTTTTGCAAGCCTCATTTGCATAATTACAAAAATGGTCATAACTTGGCCAAAAATGCTCGTTTTAAAAAAATAAAAACGTTACTGTAATCTACATTGCAGCGCCTATCTGCTGCAATAGCAGATAGGGGTTGCAAAATCTGGTGACAGAGCCTCTTTAAGTTGTGTGATAAGTCGTGGGTAATATATATATATATATTAACCAGGTCAGAGAGTTATAGACCAAAGATTGTTATATAAATTACGTGTATAATATAGTCTGTTAGAATGGATGGTTTACGGTCCATATTCAAATCTACAGGATCGTCCATATCCGGACAGTCCTATTCGCATGATTTAGTGAAGGGAAGGGAAGCAGTATGTGAGTAAAATGAAGAAATTGATGGATGTGTGTGGGATCCATAGAGGAGGTAGGCTCCAAGCCGCAGATTGGGCAAAAGGTATTCGTGAGAACAAAGGGAAGTTAGAAGATAGTAAGTTGATGGAAAGTGCTTTAGCATGGCAGCGAATAGCCATAGCAGTCAGCAAAGAGGGATTTGAAGAAGCAGAAGTTAGGAATAAGAAAGGCATTATATTATGTTATATGTATTATACAACAAAGGAGCAGCCCCCACCTTATAATGGCCGCCATCCCTCATTTTGGGTGTGCCCTTATTGTGGCCAGCAAAACCCCCTTACAATTGAACAATGTGTTTCCTGTGGGAGAGGCCGCCCCTCACCTCCTGATGAGCTCACGTCCGGCTCAACCAAAGCAGCCTGCCCAGGCCCAACCCCTAGACCAACCCCTTCCGCACCCACCGACACGCCCAGTACACCCAGAACTGACATCAGTACGTCACAGGAAGTTCCCACCCCCGGCGGCCATCTTGCTACTCCACATGAAGCTACCATAGAGCCACCATTACCACTATACCCAGTCCTTACACCAGATGGTGCCTATTATGACCCGAAAGATTTTGTGCCCCTTTTCCCTATTGTCCCCCCAACCATGACTGGGCGCTTCCCGTCCATAGATGACTTTATTAATAGCCCGGCCTTTCAACGTGAAATGGCGAAGAGAAGGAGTCAGTGTGAACCGGATGAAGACAAGGAATCCCAGCATGAGTTACATGCTGTGAAAGAGGATTGTACGCTCCCCCTCCCGGTCAGTCAGATCCCGGGCCATGTCACATTTCACATACCAGAGTCCCCACCAGTGGAAGAGAGGGATACTTTCTCTGATGCAGGACACCCACAGCACTGGGAACCATTAGCAAAAAGACTGATGTGGCCTACTGACACTTTGTTGATAGCAGGAATGGGCGATATTGTCACCCAGCGAGTGGATGCAATTGTCAATCCAGCTAATAGTAAGCTCCGCCATATGCGAGGGGTGGCCAGAGCAATAGTACACGCCGGAGGTGTCGGAATCCAACGTGACAGCAAACTCATAGTTCAGGAACAAGGCCCACTTAGAGTGACAGATCTGGTATCCACAGGCCCAGGAAATCTCCCCTGCACCCTGATAGTACATGTAGTAGACCCTGTGTATGAGGCCGAGAATCACGAGCACTGTGTTCAACAGCTTCAAACAACTGTCCGCAGGATTCTGGATTTCGCCAATTATAAACGTCTCACAACCATAGCACTCCCAGCTATTAGTGCAGGAATTTTCGGGTTCCCACCTCAAGCATGCGTACAGGCAATTGTTCAGGCCATACGGCATCACCCAGCAGTGCCGTCCCTGGAGGAAATCAGCTTAATTAGCAATGATGATGTTACTGTCCAAGCACTGAAGCAGGCCGTGCAGAACATGTCCAAGCAAGTTATCCCCTCACCTTTATTTAAGGAGATGTTCCCTGAAGATCCGGATGAACTGCTACCTGGCTTACCCCGCCCACCGTTCTACCCACCCCCTCCTACAACCTTACCTCTAGTTCCCATATCCACACCCATCGTGGTACTCCCCGATGCGACACTGCCTCAGGAGATCGGGATTACCACAGCCGCCTCCTCCGCCATCCCCGGCTCTCCTCCAGTCCCTGACCCACCTGCGACCACGACCACGTCCCAAGGTGACGCACCCAACAGATATGTGGCCTTCAATCCGACGCAAGTGAACCAGATTGTGAGCCAACTCCCGGACCCGGACAAGAATCCTATGCCGTTCTACAGGAGACTCAGACAAATTCAACAGACATACTCAGCAGCATGGAAGCATTTTCAACTCATCACTAGCATCAAGGCGGGGGATAGTTTCTGGCCCATAATCCAGTCTGCCTTAGATGATACACAAGTACCAAATCAGGTAACTTATGAATCAGGAGATGTGTTTTGCCGTCAAATGCAAGGATGGGCCAGGGATAGGTTAACGGAATCTTCCACGAGTATTTCGGACTGCACCCAAGACACCACGGAGTCAGTGGAGAAGTTCTATGCCCGGATACAATCCCTTTTCCAAGACCAGGGGTTTGATGTTAAAGTCAAAATGCAACAGGTGTTGTTAGTGACCTCCTTTGTTAATGGTCTCAAGGAGCATATCAAGAAGAAGTTGGTGGAGGGAAGGCCGGAATATGTTGACATGGATCCCAGGAAGGTCCTCCTCATAGCTAAAGCTATTGAAAAGCAACCAGCCCCCACCCCACAGGAGTCTACAAAGGTAGCTGTGTGCCAGGATATCAATACAATTATGTACGCGGGACCAGCAGAGCGACGCCCCCCTCTCTACCCGCAGCAGGCTTACCGTCCTCCTCGACGATCTTACGAGCCCAGACCCATACAAGCGAGATTTACAAGAACATATCCTGACGCTCAGGGTTCCCGGAAGGGCCAGTGGAGACCTCGTCTGTTATAATTGTGGGGAACCGGGGCACTTTAGGCGACACTGCAGAACTCGCCCGGACAAGAGACCCGATTCACGAGCTCAAGGCGATTGCCATACTCGCTCTCCGGAACGCCCTTACCGACCATAGGGAATCGGCAAGCCCGTGCCCACCATGTCCTCTGTTACTGCACAGTCTGGACCTATTTCTTCTGTTAGGATCCTGGTGGGAGGCCACTCTTTGCCTTTTCTAGTGGACACGGGTGCAGCCAGATCAGTCATAAGAACTAAGGATCTACCTGCTGACAGTTTCATATCTGAAGATTATATCTCCTGCATTGGTGTAGACGGCAAGCCATCTTTTTCTAGGCTCACCTACCCCATACCTGTTGGGGCCCAGCAAAAGATTCTCTCCAGATTTGTGGTTTCCAATACCTGTCCTCTCAACCTGTTGGGAGCAGACTTGTTACAAAAACTTCATGAAATTATCCGCTACGAAGACTCTGGAATGTACCTCGATTTGGACACTCCTCTGTCCCAGGAAGAGACCTGTCAGATCAGGGCTATCCCTTTGCTTCTACACCAACCCCCTCCCACCCCCATTCCGGAATATTTCTACAATCAGATCCCAGATTCTTTGTGGTCCACAGGCCCGGAAGATATAGGGAGATTACCCGTTCCACCTGTTCAAGTGTTCCTCAAAGAAGGTGTGCACATACCACGGCTCCCACACATATCCTTTGAAGGCTACACAAGAAGCTTCCTTAGGAGCCCAGATTCAGGGACTACTACGGAATGGCACCCTTATCCACTACATATCTCCAGCCAATACCCCCCTCTTCCCTGTGAAGAAGAAAACTCAGAAAGGTGAGCCCGATAAATTTTGTTTGGTCCAGGATCTGAGAGCAGTTAACGCTGCCACGGTACTAGAAACTCCAGTGGTCCCCAACCCGCATACTCTGCTGAGTAACATTCCGCCTGAATCTACGTACTTCACGGTTATTGATTTGGCCAATTCTTTCTTCAGTGTCCCTCTACATCCTGATTGTCAGTATCTCTTTGCGTTCACCTACAGGGGAGCTCAGTACACTTGGACAGTTATGCCACAAGGAGCACAGAACTCACCCAATCATTTTTCTCAGGCCCTCTCCATGTGCCTGGATCCTTGGATACGAACTCACCCTGAAGCCACACTCCTCCAATACGTGGATGACCTACTCCTTTGTTGTCCGGACAAACAGACGAGTCATCATCTCCCTCTACGACTGCTCCAGTTTCTTGCGAAAATTAATTGTAAGGTCTCTCTGAAGAAGCTTCAGTGGTGTGCCACCAAAGTTGTTTTCCTAGGACACTGCATTTCTCAGGGGATGAAACACCTTACTGAAGACCGGAAATTTGCTATTCGAGATATTCCCCTCCCAAGGGGAGTGCAACAACTCCAAGCGTTCCTGGGTATGGTCACCTACTGTAGACAGTGGATTCCCAATGCTTCTGCCCTTATGCAACCGCTGTATGCTGCCTTGAAGGATGTAGTCTGGAATCCACATCTACCTGTGGAAGCCGTGGATGCGGTACAAAGACTCAAAGACCTGATTGTCTTCGCGCCAGCCCTTGGCATTTCCGACTATCAGCGACCGTTTTTCCTCTTCGTGTCAGAATACCACGGCCATGCATCCGGAGTGTTAACCCAACACCATGGCGGGACACACCGTCCCATTGGATATTACTCTTGTAAATTGGACTCTGTCTCACAAGCGGCCCCTGTATGTCTCAAAGCTGTGCTGGCCGCCAAGGAATTGCTGGATAAAACGTCTGACATTCTTCTAGGACATTCAGTTACGATATTGGCTCCGCATTATCTCAAAGCCATCCTTGATCAAAGCCAACAAAAGCATCTCTCTACACAGCGGCATATGAGACTCCAATGTTCTCTTCTTCTCCCAGAAAATGTGACCCTACAGCGATGCACAATCCTGAATCCGGCCACACTGCTTCCTCTCTCGAGGGGGGATTATACAGATGGGTTTTCTTCTCACACTCCTGACCCCCCGCTTATGACGGATCATGATGATCCAGATGCCCACGAACACGACTGCCTTCAGGTAATGCACCATGAAACATCGCATTTGCCCACAGTGACTGAACAGATGATAGTCAATGCTGACCTTACCCTCTTCACTGATGGATCCAGATATGCGGATGAATGGGGGTCTTTCCACACTGGATATGCTGTGGTGTCCTCTACCACGGTTATTACAGCCGGATCTCTTCCGCCTCACATGTCAGCGCAAGAGGTGGAGCTGATAGCCCTAGCTGAAGCCTGCAGACATGCAGAAGGACGAACCGTCAATATCTATACTGACTCTAGATATGCATTCGGGGTGGCGCATGATTTTGGTCAGCTATGGGCCATACGGGGCTACAAGACAGCCACCGGATCCCCTATCAAGAATGCAGAGGCAGTGGAGAATTTACTGGAGGCCCTCCAGCTTCCCCTGCGAGTGGCGGTAATCAAAGTTAGAGCACATGGGAAAACCCATACGGCAGAAGCCCAAGGAAATCTGTTTGCGGATCAAGAGGCTAAGCAAGCAGCCATAGGACCTCGAGAGGAGGCAGGTGTGTACGTAATGACGAGGAGGAGTAAAAGGAAGGAAGAAGAGCAGGAGGGGGAGAAAATGGATAATCCAGGAGTTAGGACCCTCCAGGAATTTCAAAAACAAGCCCCGACCCACGAGAGAGAAGAATGGCTCAGAACAGGGGCGATACAATCGTTGCAGAATATGTCTACCCAGAGCACTTTACCCATCTACAGTACAATGGGCCCACGGAATAGTACACAGAGGGAAGAATCAGATGATTGCTGCCATAAACAAGCTATACGTAGCACCCGGCATTTCCACACCAGTTAAGCAATACACCCAAAGCTGTGAAATCTGCAATACCTGCAATCCAGGAAGAACTGAACCCACTCCAAAGAAACACTTGGCAAGACCATTGTACCCGTTTAAAAGGATACAGATAGGCCATATGCAATTACCAAAGAGTGGAAGGTATGAATATGTCCTGGTGGTGGTGGACATGTTCTCAGGATGGCCTGAAGCGTACCCAGTGTCCAACATGACAGCAAGAACCACGGTGAAGCGACTGCTGACAGAGTTAGTCTGCAGATTCGGCATCCCTGAAGTCATAGAAAGTGATCAGGGACCAGCATTTATTGCAGATGTGACCAGAGACATTTGGAAGATGGTGGGTGCAGATCTCGGACTACACACCCCGTACCACCCTCAAAGCAGTGGCAAAGTGGAAAGAATGAACGGTGCTCTGAAAAGTAAAATTCTTAAAGCCACTAAAGAACTGTCTCTGCCATGGTTAGAAATACCCCCAAACAGCCAACAGGACTCACCCCATATGAAGTCCTCTTTGGGGGACCTCCCAGAATGGGATGTTACTACCCACAACAGCTTAGTCTAGGAAATGATAGTCTTGTTAATTTTGTTATTTCCCTCAGTAAAGAGTTGACAGTAACACATGCTGCAGTGTTTTCTTCCATTCCAGATCCAGATTCTGTCTCAGGGGTGCACAAGCTACAACCAGGAGACTGTGTACTGGTGAAAAGACACGTCAGAGGGGCCTTAGAAGCCATAATCGAGGGTCCATACCAGGTCCTCCTGATCTCGCCCACTGCAGTTAAGCTGGAAGGAAGGCCGACATGGATCCAAGCCTCGCACTGCAAGAGGGTCTCTTCCAAAGAATGACTGTCACCATGTACATCCTTATCCTTTTTCGTGTTATTGCACAGAGTGTTGAGGGGGAACATGTAGGAATCTCCCAGGCTGATGGGGTGACCACTTTTTGGTATAATTCTTCTAGTACACATGTAGCTACATACCAGTTTGAATTTGAGTCTGTAACATCCTTCAGAAACAAACATAGTTGTGTCAAACAAACATGCGGATATTGGAATGCTTATCACCTGTGCGATCGAGGCATTCAATATATATGTGTAACAGACAAGTATTACGGCAATCATTGTACATCCTGGAAGGCGGTGGGCTGGAACACGGGGGACCATTGGGGATATCGCCCACAGAGTGCCTTAGAAAAGAAAGACATTAATGGGAAGTCACTTCTAACTAGAATGACGTTATCAAAGAAAGCCTGTGGTCTGTCAGGATTAGACTTGATCCTCACCATAGAAAACCCTAGTAAAACAGACCAAGACACATACATATTAGGGACCTATGGGGGAGTAAACAGAGAAATGGGAAAATTCAAACTAAAAGATATGGTAGACTCCCGAGAATGGAGAAAGTTGAACCCTGAGAGACTGATAAAAGTGTTGCTATCCCAAATACAGATGCATAAAAAAATGATGGCCATGGCTGACCCAGGATTGGAAGACACTATGGCCGTAGAAACCGGATTTGGGGACCATAATGTCTGGTTAGAGTGGGTACAATACACGACACGGAAAGTGAATAAGTCCAACTGCTATGTGTGTGCAGGAGCCCGGCCACACCTGGGGATAGTACCACTTAATATTCCTGACGATGCTGAAGAATGTTTCCTAAGCCTATACACCAATGTAACATTAGACCACACAGTATGCGAGTCCTGGAAAAAGGAATACCCCATAGTCACCAAGACACCCAAACAAGCCCAAGGACTTACCATTTACAAAGGCAACTACACATGTTACACCAATACAGAAGGGAATGGCCGGTTCCTAGGGAACTTTCCAGAAGGGTACTGTTCGAAGTACAGCTCATTAAATGCATCTATCACTCAGAATCAGGTGCAGTTTTTGGGTGATATATACTGGATATGTGGGGATATGAAAATCAGAACCAGACTTGAGGGGCAAAGGAAAGGAGAATGTGCATTGGCTAAAGCAATTATGCCTTTCCACATTCTTGGTGAAGGTTCAAATGAAGACCCAATGAAAGGATCTTACCCCCGCAGAAAGAGGGAAGCATCCCCAAGGGGAAGCTTCGATCCACATGTGTATATAGATACAATTGGTGTCCCGAGGGGGGTGCCAGACGAGTTCAAGGCCAGAGATCAGGTGAAGGCAGGATTTGAGTCTCTTATCCCAATTATTACTGTTAATAAAAATGTAGACTGGATTAATTATATATATTACAACCAGCAGCGGTTTGTAAATTATACCCGAGATGCTTTACAAGGGTTAGCCGACCAACTAGGGCCTACCTCAACTATGACATTCCAGAATAGAATGGCTCTTGATATGATATTGGCTGAAAAAGGTGGGGTATGCCGAATGATAGGGACAACATGCTGTACGTATATCCCCGACAACACCGGGCCCAAAGGAAAAGTCACAATGGCCATACATAAGTTGGAGAGCTTATCTCAGGAGTTGAAAAGGAACTCAGGTATTACCGACCCATGGGACCAGTATTTCTCATGGATGACTGGATGGCAGAAAATATTAGCACAAATAGGAGTAGTGGTAGTCGTCTTTTTAATACTATTCTCTGTCATTGTGTGCTGTGATTTCCCTTGTATCAGGAAAATGATGTTGAAAGCTGTAGAACAGACTGTTCCCACTATGTTTACACAAATAGACGAGGTGACACCGACAGTCCCTTTAAAGACAACCATCCTGTATACTGAGGAGAATAGGGACAGTTAGGACCATTCAGAAACCTTGGAAGTCTAGGTACAAAGGGGGGTTACTTATAAGGAGTAGCTCGTCTCAAGCTGGTGAAGAAATCCAAAACCCCTACCCGCCTGGTTTGAGTGGTCAGTGGTAGGTTGATAGGCAAGACTCAGGGATAGAATAATAATATTTTTAGGGGGGACTGTCAGGGATCATTACTATGTATATTGTTTGAAAAATATTATCCTTACATATATATATATATTCAGTATATTTCACAAAGAGATTGGATTCATGGAGCACAAAGAGCCTGCATAACACGCCTATGGAAGACACCGCCCCCTGGAATGCAAAGAGGAGTGTGCAGAAGAATGTACAGGAAAACTTACAGCAGAGGAGCCAATGGGACTTAAGCAAGTCCCACATCTCTAGGGAGGGGCATGTGTCTCCTCTGTCTGTTTCTTTGTTCTAAATAAAGTTCAGTTCTCCTCTTTTCTGATGAAGGGAAAGTTGTGTAGCGAACATTTCTGACTCGTTCACTTCTTTCCAGGCATGCCTTCAGCTTTCAATTTACAGAGGTGGTTATTCGGTGTGAAATGACAGGGAGAAAGGAGCTTCCCTGATATACGGACCTGACACTAGCATCGTACATAAGTATGATGCTAGGAGCCTGGCTCCCTGCACTGTGTTCGGTCCGGGACTTGCGGACGTAATGATCTCGTGTGAAACCAGCCTTAGGGTATGTTCACACGGCCTATTTACGGACGTAATTCGGGTGTTTTTGCCCCGAATTACGTCTGAAAATAGCGCCTCAATAGCGTTGACAAACATCTGCCCATTGAAAGCAATGGGCAGACGTTTGTCTTTTCACACGAGGCGTAATTTACGCGCCGCTGTCAAATGACGGCGCGTAAATAGACGCCCGCGTCAAAGAAGTGACCTGTCACTTCTTTGGCCATAATTGGAGCCGTTATTCATTGACTCCAATGAATAGCAGCGCCAATTACGTCCGTAATGAAGCGCCTGCACGTTACGGCTGAAATTACGGGGATGTTTTCAGGCTGAAACATCCCCGTAATTTCAGCCGTTACGGACACCCTCATGTGTACATACCCTTAGAGTAACATATAACAGACAATGCCACTTTAAGGCTAAAAGCACACCTTGTGTAATTTGGTGCAGAAAATCTGCATCAAAACCGCAGGTAAATGCAAGTAATTCAGCAAGTAAAATTAGCAACTAATAGTGATTTTTTGATGCGTGTTTAGATGCGGTTTTTACATTTTGATGAAGAAGTAGGTGCATTTTTATGCTGCAGATTTTGTTGCGTTTTTTTTTAAACTAGTCAGATACAATTCGCAAGCGGAATTGCAAGATAAAGTTACATTTTGCGGATTTTAAAATATGCACCGCAGGTCACTTCAAGTGAAGAAAAAATCTGCAAAGTGTAGATGAGATTTCTCTAAATCTCATTTACTTTGCTTGTACTGTATTACGCTGCAGATTTGACATAAAAAATATGCACGGCGAATCTGCACTTAATACGCATCATGTGCATTTGGCCTAAGTGTTGCAGCCATTAAGCTTGTCATCCCTCATAAAGAGGATGTAACCGTATGCGTCTTTGCCACTGTGATAATGGTTATGTTCAGTAAAATATCTTGATCAACATTTATTTGGTCTGCGAAGGTGTTTTTCTTAAAGAGGCTCTGTCACCAGATTTTGCAACCCCTATCTGCTATTGCAGCAGATAGGCGCTGCAATGTAGATTACAGTAACGTTTTTATTTTTAAAAAACGAGCATTTTTGGCCAAGTTATGATCATTTTTGTATTTATGCAAATGAGGCTTGCAAAAGTACAACTGGGCGTGTTTACAGTAAAAGTACAACTGGGCATGTATTATGTGCGTACATCGGGGCGTTTTTACTTCTTTTACTAGCTGGGCGTTAGGAATGGGAGTGTATGATTCTGACGAATCAGCATCATCCACTTCTGTTCGTTAACACCCAGCTTCTGGTAGTGCAGACACACAGCGTGTTCTCGAGAGATCACGCTGTGACGTCACTCACTTCCTGCCCCAGGTCCTGCATCGTGTCGGCCACATCGGCACCAGAGGCTACAGTTGATTCTGCAGCAGCATCAGCGTTTGCAGGTAAGTAGCTACATCGATTTACCTGCAAACGCCGATGCTGCTGCAGAATCAACTGCAGCCTCTTGTGCCGATGTGTCCTCGCTCGTCCGACACGATGCAGGACCTGGGGCAGGAAGTGAGTGACGACACAGCGTGTGATCTCTCGAGAACACGCTGTGTGTCTGCACTGCCAGAAGCTGGGTGTTCTGAAGAGAAGTGGATGATACTTCTCATCAGAACGCCCAGCTAGTAAAAGAAGTAAACACGCCCAGATGTAACACACATAATAAACGCCCAGTTGGACTTTTACTTTAAATACGCCCAGTTGGACTTTAGAAAGCCTCATTTGCATAAATACAAAAATGGTCATAACTTGGCCAAAAATGCTCGTTTTTTTAAAATAAAAACGTTACTCTTATCTACATTGCAGCGCCGATCTGCTGCAATAGCAGATAGGGGTTGCAAAATCTGGTGACAGAGCCTCTTTAAGAGGAAACACTGCAGTAACCCCACGTTACAGGCAGACATTTAAGTGTAGCTATCTCTTCCTGCCCCTATTTCTACTATCTGAGATCAGCAATCGACAGACGTGATCTATGATTTAGCCCTTCTGTCAGAATTTGTCGTGTTCTGTGACAATGTCAGGGATCCAGACCTGTTGGACTGAGTTCTAGACACTTGCTTGACATTTGTTGGACAGTCAGCAAGAGTACAAAAGAGGCTTGCAAGCTGCCCGTGGCTTTCCTTGTGTTTTATATTACTTCTATATATGAACCATAATGTATTGAGGTAGTAATTGATAAGTTTCTGTATAAATCTCTAGAATTTTTCATCTGTATCATCCATGTTTTAGAAAGATACCACCCTGATACTCATGTTGGTATATGAGTTAATGTTCCGAAACCGTTTTACTTCAATTGACTTTTCACTTCAACATATATTGTATTTTGTTTTGCCTGTTTAAAAACCTTTCCTTAGTAACCAACTCAGGTAAATTATGTTTTTTCATGTTTGTATATAGCCTGAAGGAAGATATTTAATTAAACACATTACATAATGTAATATGTCATAAAGCAAACATCACTGAATACACACTATGTGGAATAGTATATTTACCTACTACATTATCCAAGACAAAGCCATGTAAATCGCTTGCACTATAACAACTGTAATTAATATTCTACAATATGAAGGCAGTCAAATAAAACGTAAGCCATTTCATACATGTGAAATGATGACTTCATGTTTGGAAACTTTAGACTAAATTCTCCTAAAAGTGTACGGTCATTTAATAAAACCCAGAATTTATATTAAAAAAAGGACAAATAAACACATCATGGAGACTGCAAAGAACTCCTTCAATGTATGTAACTAGGGTATTTCAGTAAGTTAAAGCGGAGTTAGCTCAAAATTGAATGTACCATTTTACAGGGATAGGTCTGTTCTCCTATTTGTGAAAAATGCACAAAAAAAGTGTACTGTTTGGCTAATAGGATCGGTCACCAGACATCAACGTGCAGCCCCCCACTTCAACCTGTATAAAGGAGCAGAGAGGGGTCAGCAGTGACGCGCTGACAGCATGCAGGGAGAGGAGGCGGATCTTAGATGACCCCCTTGGCCGTGTATTACATAAACTGTATATATGAGAGCATATTTTGTCACATATAGGTAAGACTTTTACTTTTTAATGCGGTTTATTGACTTCATGACCTGGATGTTTACCAGTATCCACATCAAAGAGTCAATAAAGTTTATACATTTTAAACTGTCCCTATCCTATCCATAACCGATCTTTAGCATTTAATCCTCTGAATGCTTCTCTAGAGATACCCATAATGATTATCGCTAGAGAAGGATGTGTAATAAATTTTGGACCATTGTAATAGATTTCTGTAGGTCAGAAATGAAAATTTTACCCATTGACTGTCACCATAAACTATCGGTTCCATCTAGTCCCTCCAAAAAATTGGTATGTTAATCCATTAGAATAGGTTTATGTGGGTGATCATGTGAGTGGGCGTGTTCCATGAGCTCTCTCTCTCGTCTGTCCCCTCCTCACCTGTTTAGAGCATGGTGTTTGTTACAGGTATGTGGTGAGGTTCAGCAGGACTCAGTACACACAGGCAGATATTGGGAGAAGCGGTGTGGCGGTCAGCTGTTGGTCGGCTCTCTGCGGTGCCAGCTGAGTTCCTCCATTGCTGTTGAATTTCTCCATTGCTATCAAGCTCCTCCATGGCTGCTGAGTTCCTCCATTGCTGCCGAGCACCTCCAGTGCTGCTGTGTGAGTCTATCAATGAGATGTGCTTCTACTACCGCTGTGTGCTTTCATTGCTGGGGAGCTTCTTTACTGTTGACGAGACCCTCCACGGCTGCTGAGTTCCTCCAACACCTCTGCGCTCTTTCATTGTTGTGGAGCTCCTCCATCACTGCGGAGTTCCTCCTTCCCTTCTGAGTCTCTTCTTTGTTGCTGAGATCTCCCATTGCTGCTGAATTTCTCCACTGCTGGAGTTTTTATATAGGGTAGATGAATGCACCGAATATGCCGGCTAAAAAACAGCCAGAAAAGGGCAATTCTCAATGCAGATCGGGGAACTGTCTACCAGAATCCCAGAAAGGTAAAAACTCCCAAAATTTGGATAAATTCCTTAGCTCCCGATTGTCATCTGACATAAGAACATATAAAACGTTGCCTGCTTTAACACCTAAAGCAAGGGGATAAAGTGTCACGATCTGTGGGTATGTTGTCCCACGGGGCCGTGCTGACATAACGGGATAGCAGCTGGCCAAACAGGGTACAAAGTCAATGTCCATAGTTTGGATAAAGGTACCTGTGGTAATGCAGACAGTAGCAATGGTTTAGGCTCGGATGGAACTCAGGCAGCAGGCAGACAAAAGGTGCGGTGAAACACAGCGGATGTAGTAGGCAACGCAACATGAATCCAACACTGTACAGCACAGGAACACGTTAGCATGGGATACAGGTAGCAGGAACGGGAACACTGGGAACTGGAAAACACTAAAGGTACCATTTGCAAAGACTAACACCGGTAGGAACAAACAATGCTCAGGCAATGAAGGAAGGGACAGGTCCCTTCTTATAGTCCAGGGTGATCTGGGAGCAATCTGCTCAATCTCACACATGTGTACGCTCTGGCTCTCTAAGACTGGACTGAGCTCGCGAGCGCACCCTAGTGGTCACTGCGGGACAGGACGGCCGCATGTGCTGGCATCTCTGGAGAGAAAGGTGTCGGCAGGATGAGAGGAGTTTGTGGTCAGCAACCGCCGACATTACATAAAGGTACTTCATTGATAAGCTCTTTAGGAGAAGTGGTCTAACCTACTATTGTGAAAATTTCAGATACCAATCTAGGATCTCAAGCTGAACTCCAAGGTTTGGATAACCCTCTGCTACTACAGGAGATACTAAGTACAGTTAAAGAAATAAACTGTAAATTAACGGGCTTGCATGTTCAGTCGGATTGGATAAAACTCAATATTTCATCAATAAAGACCGATGTGTCTGTAATTCGCAATAGAATCGATGAGGCTGAGGGATAGAATATTTCTCCTGGAGGACTCTATGGCCATATTATCAATGGAGGTCTTGGAAATTGTAAAAAATGTATGCAGGAATGGATTCTGGAACAGATAGCACCAGAGTCTCTTTCTAAAAAATGTTTTGTGTAGAATGAGCCCACCGGCTCCTGGTCAAATCTAGATCAGCGGGTGCTACTTCTAGGGCCTATTTTGTTATCTGGATCGGGATGCAATTATGCAGAAAAAGGGAAAATGGGAGATTTGTTTTTTAATGAGGCTCGGATCTCTATCTATGGCAAAAAATAAGCTCAGGTTGTGCTTTCTTGAGGCCAAAAGAAGATTTCTCAAGGCAAATATTCAATATTCGCATATATACGCTAAGAACTAGAAATGGTTATAAACCATACCCAATAGAGATCCCAAAATATGCAATAAATATATAGCACCGTGCCGTTACGGAAGCAAATAATTCAAAAACAAAAAAGAAAAATATATTTTCCAAAACAAACCAGGCACTCTTTGGGATTAGAATGATTTTGTATACATTTTATTAAATTCTATATAAAAATATATTTTGAATATATATATATATATATATATATATATATATATATATTTAAAACGGCACTATAAAGATGCCAGACTTTACTGAACCTACGGAATAGCTCTGAGGAAATCCCGGTCCGGGATGAAACGCGTCAGCTGATCGATTAACTTGCACCTGGCAGGTAGTGACGTCAACCTTGCCTTGCTTTGCAGTCTCCAGTGCTACTGAAATTTCAACGTGGAAACCAGCACAGCACAGCACAGCACAGCACGATATTGACTCTTCTAAGTAAGACTGTGCTTTCCTTTCAACTTTACTCACCCCTGTGTGAAATCTCGGCTGCCCCCGAGTATATGAAAATCTAAATCTTCCTAATGAGCATCAATCGCTGTTGGGTTGGATACACAAGAAACCTCCCCTGTGAAAATCATGGACTTCCAATGAAAGATCGAAGGGGAAAAACCTGATTGATCTGGCTCAAAAATCTGTTACCACTCAACATTTTCCTGGGAGGAAGAACGCAGTGGAAACGAGGTAACCTCCAGTCTACCCTAAATGATGAGAAACTGACATAAAGATGAGTACTAAATAGATATAAAATCTACAGTTGTCTACTCACACTATCATTACGATCATATAAGAGGAACTGTTCTTGCAAGTTCTTTGATTAAAAAAAACTTTTTTTTAAAAAAAGGAGGGAAAAAAAACGCAAGTGTGAATTGAGACCAAGGGTTTCTGAACATAAATTTTAGGAAAAAGACTTTTCCAGTCAAATACTATTATTTGATTCTTGAATATATTCTTTGTATCGAATTTATATTATTCAAAAAGAAAAAACCTATCACTATGTATTATGATGTCTAGAGGGGGATAAACCGATGAAAGTAATGTTATAAGTAGATGTGTTGGTATCCTGGCCAGGAGACATTTTTAAAATTGTGTACATCTTGTTTGGAAAAAAAAGTGTGTTTATTCAAACCTTTTCCTTTTTTCAAAAGAATATATTTATATATAAAATATTTGATTTAAAAAATTCTCTATTATGGAAAAAGGAGAAATAAATATATATATATATATATATATATATATATATATGTATATATATATATATATATATATATATATATATATATATATATATATATATATATAGAAAAAGCAAAGTAAAAGCAGCACCATTCCTCCAGTGTAGGGTGCACCAGTACCTGTTCAGACACACGACCAGTGTCACAAATACACAGCAAAATCCAATATACAGGTCAGCACTCCAGGTTCAGTGAAAAATTGATCTTTTAATCACCACATGCAACGTTTCAGCCCTGCTCAATGGGGCCTTTCTCAAGCTTGAGAAATGTGGTGCATGTGGTGATTAAAAGATTCATTTTTCACTGAACCTGGAGTGCTGACCTGTATATTGGATTTTGCTATATATATTTATATATTTTTATATAAAATTTAATAAAATGTATACAAAATAATTCTAATCCCAAAGAGTGCCTGGTTTGTTTTGGAAAATATATTTTTCTTTTTTGTTTTTGAATTATTCGCATATATATCCAGGAAAATGAAAAATCTCCCACAAAGGATCTACGATTTTTTTTTCCATCAGCAATGGAGGCAGGTCACTGACTGGATTCTAAAGCACTCTAAATATAAATGAGTTTACTATCACTATAAGCGCTTATTGGGGGGGGGGGGGGTTGGAAGCAGTGGCCGAACTTTAAACTTTTTGCTTTTTTTTGTGCTTCCTACATTTATTAGCAAACTATGTGTGGGGTCTTGGGGGAGGGTGTTGGTGGGTGGGGGGTAGACAGAGAGAGGATTTTTTGTAGTTTTTTTTTTTCCTTTGTTGGCCATTTATAAAGAAGAACCATGCTGAAAACAGTGTCATGGAACATTAGGGGGGCCGCTGCAAGACTAATGAGGTATGCCATCTTTAACTTAATTAGGAATTACCTCCCTGCGATTATATGTCTTCAGGGGACCCATTTGGCCAAAGATAAAATCAGTAGCTTTCAGAGAGGCTTGATAGCCCAGTCTTACCATTCAGTTTACACGTCTTGTTCCAGGGGAGTTTCCATATTAATACACAGGAAAGTAGACGCTCAGATTTATGACACCCTTATCGATACAGAAGGAAGGTATCCTACATGGTTGATTTTATGAAGTAACCTGTGTGCATGCAGCGGTATACACCCCCCCCCCTTTTCGTCAAGTGTGATTAAGGTGGTCTTGCAATACCAAAATGTCCATTCTTAATAATTGGAGTTTTCAATGAAGTCATGGATGTCGAGTTAGATCGATTCAGGAAAAATCCAATAATATCACGTACGTCAGCAACTAAGCTAATAGGTTTAACATTTGAATTGGGCTGGCTTGATAGATGGCGGATGAGGAACCCCCATGTTAAGAAACATTCATGCTTTAAAAGTTCTAGTGAGATGATGTCAAGAATTGAGGTTGCCTTCATTAATTAACTAATGTTGAAGTATATAAAGAAAGTGTCTTATGAACCCCGTGGGGTCTCAGACCATGCTCCTCTTATGGTCAAGCTTGACCTGAGCTCGAGACGGGTTAGTAAGGTATATAAGTCATCACAGACCAGGTGGAATACCAAGCCTCTATCTACAGCTTCTACAAACCAGCTTGCCTTGTAAAATGAATCATCTTTATCCACCTATTCTTTCGTCAACCAATTGTCATCTTTACTCCCAGGAGTTGTGAGTTGTAATCTGGCACAAATGTGCCGATACAAGCAAATATTTATTATATATTTATCTATACCATTATAGGTCTCCAATTAGACACAAATTGTCCAGTATTGTCCCCTGATGAACCAACTAGATTGGGGAAACGCGTTGGGACGGTTATGAAGTGTCAGTATTGTGATTATTTTATACAATATTTGGTGCTTAGAAATTACACTTATTGTGTGTGATAGAATTTTTATTTATCCCATCTAGATATCATTTTCTGGATACTGCCGGTGGTTATTGAGTACTGTTTATTTGATTAAATCCTGGTTGTTCACACGCTAAACTAAAAACAACTGTAAAATATGTTGCTGTTTTCCATGGAAAACAGCCCCTGATTTTCAGCAGTTTTTTAAGCAACTTGCATTTTTTGCATTTTTTTTTTTACGGCCGTTTTTAGAGCTGTTTTTCTATTGAGTCAATGAAAAACGGCTCCAAAAACGGCTCAAGAAGTGACATGCACTTCTTTTTACGAGGCGTTTTTGTACACGGCCGTTTTTAAAAACGGCCATGTAAAAAACTCCCCGTGGGAACGGAACGCCGCTTTTCCCATTGAAATCAATGGGCAGATGTTTGTAGACGTTCAGCCCCCGCATTTTTAGCCGGCTGAAAATAGGCCGTGCGTACATACCCTAATAATGAAAAGAGTTATGTTTTTTGAAGAGTTCCCACTCTGTGATACTACTTTTTCTTTGAGGAACCCACATATTGATTTCAGTGATAATATCCATATTATAAGTAACCGACGGCCTTCTAATTCTGTTTCCTCCATTAACCCCTTCAGGACACAGCCTGTTTTGGCCTTAAAGACTAAGCCGATTTTTTCAAATCTGACATGTCACTTTATGTGGTAATAAAGTGGGAATGCCTTAACCTATCCAAGCGATTCTGAGATTGTTTTCTCGTGACATATTGTACTTTATGTTAGTGAAAATATGTGGTTGTTAAATTCAATATTTATTTGTGAAAAACACCAAAATTTAGAGAAAAATTGCAAAATTAGCGCTTTTCTAAATTTAAATGTATCTGCTTATAAAACATATCGTAATACCACACAAAATAGTTACTATGTCACATATCCCATATGTCATCATTTTTGAATGGCTTTTTATTTTTCTAGGACGTTACAAGGCTTAGAACTTTAGCAGCAATTTCTCACATATTCAAGAAAATTTCAAAAGGGTCTTTTTTCAGGGACCAGTTCAGTTGTGAAGAGGTTTTATAGGGGTCCATACAATACAAACCCCCATAAATCACCCCATTTTAAAAACTGCACCCCTCAAAGTATTCAAGACAGCATTAAGAAAGTTTCTTAACCCCTTAGGCGTTTCACAGGAACTAAAGCAAAGTAGAGGTGAAATGTACAAATTTAATTTTTTTTTGCAGAAATTCATATTTAATTTTTTTTATTTCTGTAACACAGAGGGTTTTACCGCAGAATACCAACACAATATTTATTGCCCAGAATCTGCAGTTTTTTTAAATATCCCATATGTGGCCCTAGTATGCTTATGAACTGAAACACAGGCCTCAGAAGCAAAGGAGAACCTAGAGGATTTTGGGGCCTTCTTTTTATTACAATATATTTTAGGCACCATGTCAGGTTTGGAGTGGTCTTGTGGTACTAAAACAGTAAAAAAAAATAAAAACAAAAGTGACTTCATTTTGGAAATTACACCCCTCAAGGAATTTATCAAGGGGTTTAGTGAGCATTTTGACCTCACAGGTTTTTTGCTGAATTTAATGGCATGAGGCCGTGAAAATGAAAATCTAAATTTTTTCCATTAAAACATGGAAATTTTCGATTTTTGCAAGGCATAAAGGACAAAAAAACACCCCAAAATTTGAAAAACAATTTCTCCCAATTACGGTAATACCCAATATGTGGTAATAAACTTCTATTTGGACCCACGGCAGAGCTCAGAAGGGAAGGTGCACCATTTGGCTTTTGGAGCTCAAGTTTTGCTGCAATGGTTTTCGGGTGCCATGTCGCATTTGCAAAGCCCCTGTGGGACCAAAACAGTAGAAAAACCCCAAAAGTGACCCCATTTGAAAAACTACACCCCTCAAGGAATTTATCGAGGGGTATAGTAAGCATTTTGACCCCACAGTTTTTTTGCTGACTTTAGTGGAATTAGGCCGTGAAAATGAAAATCTACGTTTTTTTCTAATAAAATTTAGTTTTAGCTCATATTTTTCAATTTTCTCAATAAATAAATGAGAAAAAGCACCCCAAAATTTGTGAAGCAACCTCTTCTGAGCACAGCAATACCCCCATAAGTGAAAATAAACTGCTGTTTTGACCCACGGCAGGGCTTAGTAGGAAAGGAGCACCATTTGGCTTTTGGAGCACAAATTTTGCTGGAATAGTTTGCGGCACCATATCACATTTGCAAAGCCCCTGCAGGACCAAATCAGTGGAAACCCCAAAAAGTGACCCATTTGGGAAACTATACCCCTGAAGGAATTTATCTAGGGGTATAGGGAGCATTTTGACCCCATCGGTTTCTTGCTGAATTTAGTGGAATTAGGCCACGAAATTGAAAAGCTACATTTTTTCTGATTAAACGTGGACATTTTCAATTTTTACAAGGAAAAAGGAGAAAAAGCACCCCAACATTTGAAAAGCAATTTCTCCCGATTATGGCAATACCCCATAAGTGGTCATAAACTACTGCAGAATGGAAGGCGCACCATTTGGAGCTCAAATTTAGCTGGAATGGTTTTCAGGTGCCATGTCACATTTCAAAAGCCCCTGCGGGGCCAAAACAGTGGGTAGTCCCATAAGTGACCCCATTTGGTAAACTACACACCTTAAGGAATCGATCTAGTGGTATAGTGAGCATAAAAACCCCACAGGTCTTTTGCAGAATTTATTGGAATTAGGCCGTAAATATTTATATCAACATTTTTGCCACTAAAAAGTAGAATTTTTTTAATTTTCACAAGGGATAAAGGAGAAAAAGCTGCCCCACATTTGTAAAGTAATTTCTCCCGAGTACGGCAATACACCACATGTGGTCATAAACTGCTATTTGGACACACAGCAAGGCTCTAAAGGGAAGGAGCGCAATTTGGTTTTTGGAGTGGAGATATTACTAAATTAGTTTTCGGGCACCATGTTGCATTCAGCTAAGATACCATCACAGTGGAAAGCCCCCGAAAAATTACCCCATTTTGTAAAATACATCCCTGATGAAATTTATCTAGAGGTATTGTGAGCATTTTGACCCCGCAAGTATTTTGCAGAAATTAGTGCACAGTGGATGTTGCAGATTGAAAATTGATATTTGACATCTGTGACCAATATGTTGTGCCCAGCTTGAGCCACTGGAGACACACAACCCATAAATTGTTAAGCAGGTTCCCCAGAGTACAGTAATACCCCATATGTGGTCATAAACTACTGTTTGGGCACACTGTCAGGCTCAGAAGGACCGCCATTTGGCTTTTGAAGTGTAGATTTTGCTTGGAAGTAGTTTTGTTTGTGGTTTTACTGGTATTTCGGTTTATGTGGGGGGCTAATGTAAGCGGGGCGAAGTACATCAGGGTATATGTAAGCTGGGCGGAGTACATCAGGGTATTTGTAAGCTGGGCGAAGTACATCAGGGTATATGTAAGATGGGCGGAGTACATCAGCGTATATGTAAGCTGGGCGGAGTACATCAGGGTATATGTAAGCTGGGCGAAGTACATCAGGGTATATGTAAGCTGGGCGGAGTACATCAAGGCATAATAGGATTATGTAATAATGGGGTGAATGAATAATAAAATGAATAATCCATGGATTGGTGTGGTACGCTTTGTACCAATCCTTTATGCACAGGCCGGGTTTTTGGGGTATTGTACAAAATATCTGCACTCCAGTATTGGCTAATCTTGGACTACTTCACCAGCCATATAAGGCCTTAAAGTTTCCTCACCTCTGCTGCATCTACGGGTCTAACAAATTATGATGTGGGGGTTTCAGTGAAAAACTACTGGACCGAAAAAATGAGTCGTCATTTAGCATAGTTTTGCATCATTGTGTTTTTACAGTTATAACGTATTATTTTTCCGTTGACGGAGCTGTGTGAGGGCTTGTTTTTTGTGGAATGAGCTGTAATTTTTATTGGTTCCATTTTGGGCTACATACGATTTTTTTATATCAGTATTTATTCCATTTTTTGGGAGACAAGGAAACAAAAAACAGCACTGTTTTGTTTCCTCTTTGTTACAGCGTTCAACGTGCAGTATAAATAACATGTTAACTTCATTCTGTGGATCGATACGATTACAGTGACACCAAATTTATATCGTTTTTTTCCGTTTTACTACTTTCACACAATAAAAATTCTCTTTTCTATCAAAAATCATGTTTTAGTATCGCCATTTTCTGACAGCCATAACTTTTTTTATTTTTCAGTTGATATTACTGTGGTAGGGCTTGTTTTTTGCATGTCAAACTGTAGTTTTGTAAGTACCATTTTGGGGTACATGCGACTTTTTCATCACTTTTTATTAAACAAGGTGACCAAAAATAGAAATTCTGTCATTGTTTTTTATTAAATTTTTTTACGGTTTTCAATGTGCGGTAAAAATAACGTGCTATTTTTATATTTCAGGCCATTCCGAATGCGACGATACCTATTATGTATAGTTTTTTTTTAAAAAATACTCTTTTTTTTTCATTTATAAAAGAACTTGATCAGGGAAACAGGGTGATTATTGTTTTTATTACTTAAAACTTTTATTTATTTTTCTTAAACTTTTTTTACACTTACCTGGGGACTTAAAGATCTGATCTTCTGATCCCCAGTATAATACACTGCACTACTTATGTAGTGCAGTGTATTGTAACTGACATTTTCCATCTGACAGTTAACCTATTAGGTCCTGCCTTGGGCCAGGAAGCTATTGTCCGGCCCTGGATGAAGGTACTGAAACTATAATTCAACCAGACCAGACCGGAATTATGCCGGTCAGGGTTATGGTAAAGAACATAGAAGGGTGCTATCCTCTCAATTAATGCTATGAAAGCTTATGATACAGTCGAATGGCGTTTTCTTTTCAGGATTTTGTGGTGCTTTGGTATCGGGGGAAAAATTCATAAATTGGATTAAATTACTGTATAGACAACCACAGGCCAGAGTAGGCATGAACGGACAGAAATCAGCTTACTTTAACTTAGAAAGGGTAGTGCGGCACAGTTGAGCTTTACTCCCCCTCTTATTTACTTTAGTAATTGAGGTTTTGGCAATGACGATAAGAACCTCTGAGAATATAGTGGTTTTCCAAATGGGTAATAAGGTCGATAAAATCTCGTTATACGCAGACGATGTTCTTCTGTTTATAGGGGATTTATCCTCGGTCAATCATGTAATTCGGCTATACCAAGAGTTTGGTTAGCGGGCTGGCCTTCAAATCAATTGTCAAGAATCTAGTTTGTTAAATATCTCGGCCGAGGTTAACCCCGATCAGATTTCCTACTTGAATTCTGTTGAGGTGTTCGAATATTTAGGCGTGAAAATTTCTAGGGATCCCGCTGACTACATTACACTGAATATAATTCCTCTGTTTGCATATTTGAGGGGAAAAGCTAAAGCAGGGAATAAGTTACCATTGACCAGAGCTGCAAAAATTGCACTGATCAAAATGGTTTTCTTTTATCTAAAATATTAAAACATTTTCTCCAACTGTCCGATTTGGTTGCCGGGGGGGAAATAGATGCTATCTCTAATACCCCATTTTGGAATGGGAAAAAACCCCCGCATTAAATACTCTGTTCTTACTCTGCCGTTAACTAAAGGGGGCTTTGCCCTTCCTGACTGGAGGAAGTGCTTTTTAGCTTTTCAGTTCCAACAGTTCTGGGACTGGGAGGGCCTGGGAGCTAATAGATTTTTGTTGAAATTACAAGGGAAAAAATGGTCTAATATATTGGAAGCCCTAGAAGCCAGGGTTCTGAATTCCCCTGATTTGGGACTTGGGCCTATTTATGAATACCAGAAGCAGGACTGGGATGCTGTCAGACTCATTTAAAAAATGAATACCTTTATTGAAGTCATTACTCTATGGGACAATAGGAATATTGGTGAGTACGACGAACTCCCGGACTCTTTACTTTGGACAAAGAATCACATCACAAGAATATCACATTTATTTAAAAATGCACAACAAAATAAAAAGCATCTGCATCTTTGAAGCGCCTGCAATCTAACTGAGATATGAAGTGCAGTTTTTTGGACAGGTGACAGGTACGTTTTAAAGGGCTGATGGATTTCAAATAGGTGATAGATACACTTTTAAAACATATGTTTGGTCTCTTCAGTTCTGGGAAGTTTTGGAAGATATTTTCATGTAGACAAAGATATAAGTGACTTGTAGAACTGCACATCTTGAACTTTCTTTTAACAGAGGTGTTGTGCGTCTACATTTCTAAATTAGATTTTTAACAACAAATATACATTTTTATGCATTTAAAAAAAAAATATATTTGTATTGTCAATATTTAAAGATATTTAAACCATATATAGGAATAAAACATATCCTCGCCCTGTGCGCTTTTACTCAGGCCTGATTCACAACAGCATGTGTCTTAAAATGTCGAAATACTACATTTATGTTGTATACTTGCTAATTCTCTTGTGTAATTAACAAGTTGGACAACCTTTCAGAATGTACCTTGTTATACACTGAAAATTATTATCTTGTTCTGTGGAATTTATCCCTCCCGAACTCCTCTCTTCCCGAATGTCTAACGCCTCATGCACACGACCATTGTGCCACTCGGGCCGTTTTTGACAGCATCCGAGTGGCACCCGATAGTCTTCACGGACCCATTCACTTTAGCAGGTGAATGGGGTCCACAGAAAGATAGAACATGTTCTGTCTTTCCTCGGATCACTGACGGGACTCGGCCGGGACACACGGTCATGTGCATGAGGCGTTATGTACCTTTTCTATTCTGTAAACATGATATGCACTACTTTTGCATTGTATCAAAATGTTAATCTAAAAAAAACACAGCAACCTCCAACTTTGCCTTAAGTATTTCTTTAAATTATATCACAAAGTGTAATAGGTGTAACAAGAAGCTTTATGACTGATTAATATGGCTTTTCGCAATTATCAAGCCCAATGATGAAGGCAATGTCATAATTAGTATAGTCTCAATGTATGCTTTTAGATAGAAATACTGTGGTTACAATGAATTGTCCTATGATCGAACTGCTTCTCATTTTTGGTTGGTGAGTATTGAGTTAGTGAATGGATGCTCACTAATATTGAGTCTGAACATTTAGACCCCTGGGAGACACAGCCAATTTTAATTTTTACATTTTTGTTATTACATTGTAGCATTTCAAAAGCCATAACTTTTTTTTTTTTTGACACAGCCTTTCTGCAGGACGAGTTGAGTTTTTAATGGTACCATTTACTGTACCATATAATGTATTGGGGGACCTAAAATTAATTATTCTTGGGATGGAATGGGAAAAAAACCTGAGATTCCTCTATTGTTCTTTGGTTTTGATTCTATGGCATCTACCATGCAGTAAAAACACGTTAACTTTATTCTACAGGATAATACGATTACAGTGATACCAAATTTATATAGTTTTTTTTCATTATGTACTTACTTCTACAAAGAAAAAAATATTTGTTGAAAATGTGTTTTGTGTTGCCATATTCTGAGAGCCAGAACTTTTTACTTTTTTCCATCAATGGAGTGGTGTGAAGGCTTGTTTTATTGGTACCATTTTGGGGTATATATATGACTTTTTGAACACTTTGTATTCCAATTTTGTTGGTAAGCAAGGTGACCAAAAAACTGAAATGCTTGATGTGTGATTTTTTTTTTCCCTACGGCATTCACCTCTTGGGTTAAAATGTCATACTTTACTAGTTCTTTCTTTTTTTTGTTAAAAATTAGGCAAAGGTTTTTTTTTAAAACTTTTAATTAGATTTTTTTTTAAATATTTTTGGAAATGTCAATGAACATTTTTTTTTTTTTTAATCCACCTAGGAGACTTTACCATGTCATCGTTAGACTGCCATGGCAACCGATTGGCAGCACATGATTTCAATGTGGGAGGGCCGATCAGGGGTCAGAGGGAGCTCCTTCCCACTGTCTAGCCGATCAGATGCTGCTGTCACTATTGACCACGGCATCTGAGAGGTTAAGAGGCCGGGATCAGAGTTATCTCCATCTTGGCTGTTGAAGGTGGATGTCAGCTGTTTAAAACAGCCAGTACTCACCACGTATGGTGCGTACTCAGCTCTTGAGTCCCGCACATTTGCCATAACAAAGTGTAATGCCAATTAAAGACCAAAATATGCCTGGTCGTTAAAGGTCTTGTTAAATGGCCATGTTAAAATTAGACGTTTATGTCATAAAAGAACGCAACATATTAAGTAATAGATCCCTTTTCAGAAAACAGATCTGGTGTAATGTGCTATAGGCAGGGAGCACTGCAACAATGACCCACATTTGCTGATGATGTCTAAGAGTTAGACAGCATAAACTTAGACCAGGCAGGCCCAAAATGCACAAAATTTATCCCAGTTGTGCATGCTGCATGACTATTTTGGTGCGTTTTGCATGACCTGTTAGACACTCTTCTCTTCCATATATTACTTTTGATTCCGCTTATTTTGCACCAGAATTTTGTGCCCTTTTTTGCACATTTTTGAACACATTGGTGCATTTTAAGCTACACTCCCTTTCCAAAAAGCCACTTCCCTTTCCAGCTAAGCCATGCTTTGTTTTCGGAACACTTTTAAAAAAAGTGTCTAGTGAGGTGCAAACATCAAAGTTGTGCCAAAATCTGGCCCATTTTTAAAAACTTTCTAGACCCACATGTGGTCATATTGTACTACATAGCAAGGAAAAAGATCATGCCACACAGACATCTCCAAATGTGTTGACCTTGGCTTTTTTGATGAAGTGTAAAGAAAGAGGCAAAAGCGAGGTTCAGAAACATAGAAGCCGGCCATGCGATACTGGC
The DNA here is from genome assembly GCF_050947455.1 of Rhinoderma darwinii. Lineage (NCBI taxonomy): Eukaryota > Metazoa > Chordata > Amphibia > Anura > Rhinodermatidae > Rhinoderma > Rhinoderma darwinii. Next base: position 98,926,994 of record NC_134689.1, read on the forward strand.
AGCAAACATGATAAATTGGAAGAACAACACTGCTGTCATCTATGAACGTAAATAAATTACTGTAAACTAAGTGTATTCCTCTACAGTCCAGATACATTATGTCAGATGTGTTCATGGAAGAACATGAGTGCTACATGGATTAGTTTCTACAGCCAACAGTGAAGCATTTCATAGGTTCGGGCTGCATATCAGCAAATGGAATTTCTGATTTGACCAAAAATAGCAAAACTCTCAATGCTGAGAAGAACAAGAAGATTCTCATTCATCATTCATTACCATAAGGGAAACGCTGGTTTGGTCCCAACTTTATTCTGTGGCAGGATAATGATCTAAACACATAGCCAATCTTGTAAATAATTATCTTCAGCAAAAAGGAACAAGGAGTTCTACAACAGATGGTATGGCCTTCACATAGCTCTGATCTCTACACAATTGAGTCTGTCTAAGATTAACTGCAGAGACAGAAGCAAACAAGACAGCCAAAAACTGCAAAAAAACATGGCAACTTCCCTAAATTGTTTGGAACATTTACCATTTTTTTTAATATATAAAACTGCACAACTGTGTAAGACAATGTGATATTTTACTTAAAATGTTAAAAAGTAAAGTATACAAAAAAAAAGTGTAAAAAGTTACCTGTAGCAACTAAATAGTTTCTTACATTTATGAACCTGCCTTGAAAAAATTAGTGTTGAAATCTGAATGGTTGATATGGCTAACTACACCACATGGGTAAGTTCACACAGCTTATTTTCAGCCATTTTTTGGGCCGTAAATGCCCTGAAAAACAGCTGAAAAAAAGGAAGCTAAACGCCTCCAAACATATGCCTATTGATTTCAATGGGAAAAACTGTGTTTCGTTCCAACAGGGTGTTATTTTACGTGGCCGTTTGAAAAAATGGCGCGTAAAGAAATGCGCTGTAAAAAGAAGTGCACGTCACTTCTTGAGCTGTTTTTGGAGCCGTTTTTCATTGTGTCAATAGAAAAACAGCTCCAAAAACAGCTTGAAAATACGCCTCAAAAAATGGCTGAAAATCAGAGGCTCTTTTCCCTTGAAAACACCTCTGTAATTTACAGCCATTTTTCGTTTTGCGTGTGAACATACCCTCAGTGATAAGGTAACCAAAAATATGTTATTAATGCTATATTTATAAAAAAAAATTCCACGGCTTTCCCTTCTTATCTACAGTTATGAATTGTGTTATAGGGGCTTGGCCAGAAGTTTGCATGCCTCTTCATTATATTTGAAGTGGCGTAGGACGAGTAACTTTGCAACAGCGGTGACACCAACCCAAGGCTGTCATAGAGCTAGAGTGCAAAGTGCTACAAACAGGATCAAGCTAGTAAGACACATAGATAAATGAATACATACATAAAATTATACCGACCCATGATAGTCTGCACTACAGATGGTGTCCACCACAACGTTCATTTCGGCACAATCCTTCTTCCTGGGGTCGGTATAATTTTATCTATGTATTCATTTATCTATGTGTCTTACTAGCTTAATCCTGTTTGTAGCACTTTGCACTTTACCTGTTGGATCATACACTGTATTGCACTTTATCACTTGTTTGTTGCCTTTCCATTTCATGCAAATTGTGTGTACTGTTCTTTTTGATTGTTACCTACTACCATTTGTTGTGTACACTTTCTGCATACCTCTTGATGTTGTTCCTTTGTTGTTCTGTAGTCATGTGTCTCATTTTTTATTGTATGTTTTCTTACATGTACTATTCTTGTGAATAAACTTATACCTTTTTATGTCATGTCTTTGCACATCTTCTCTTTTTTGGTAATTCATTTGTATATCTACGTCGGTAGTTTGATAAGTGATTGCTGGAAATAGGAAAGTGTAATTTCTGGGACCAGGCTGTCATGGTGGCAACGAGCTGAAATTCTAAGCATTATTTATTTATGTCCTGCTCCTTTTATATAGCGGCTACATATTCTGCAGCACTGTACAGGGATTGCCATCACTCACATCAGTGACAATCTAAAATACCTATCTCAAACACACACATACACATAAAGGCCAATGAACCTATCGGAATGTTTTTGGAGTGTAGGAGGACATCGGAGAACCCGGAGGAAACCTAAAGGAACATGAGTAGACCATACAAATTTCATGCAGATGTTGCCCTTGGTTGGAAATGATGTTCTTATTATGGAAATGGCAAAAGCTGTGCAAATGTACGCACCCCATTCCCAAAAAATCTAAATTAAACAATACTCTCCTTCCTATAAAAAAAAAAAAGCTTTCCAGTCCAGACACAGATTTATCATGCATCCTGGAAAAAATAAATGCTGATTCAAAATTCTAGTCTAATGCCACACGATGCCCACATGATATAGAATAGATGTTTCCTAAATTCACAAAAATAATTATTGTCCTCCATTTTTGCACTTGCTGCCCTGTCCATATGTGCTCTTAATTGTAACCAAAAATGTTTGCATGTGACTGCTTTATCACCATGTAAAGATGCCACATACATGCCAGGTAAGGTAAGATAAGCAGGCTTAAAACTGAAGTATTAGATTCATGTATCCTTTGCTGATGCAGAGGAATAACCTGGCCATGGAAGGCTCCCCATAATAAGCTATTTGTCGGGGATGCAGCTTCAATATGAAGGGGTTGTCCTATGAACTTTTTATGTCAATATTCCTAAAAAAATGATTTTACATGTTTTACTTACGTCTAGTTACAGTATTGAATAGTAAGGTACCATGCACACGACCGTGCCCGTCATTACGACCCGTAAAAAGTATGGGAGCACGGTCCGTAAAATAAAAAAATAGGACATGTCCTATTTATTTTGGAAAGTTTCTACGGCATGGACACACTCCCGTAAGTATATGGGAAGGCGTCCATCGGCCATAGAAATGAATGGTTCTGTAATTACGGACCGTAATTACGGTCAATAATTACGGACGATTTTACAGTCGTATGTATAGGGCCTAAGACTGTAAGGCACCATGCACATGACTGTGCCTTTAATTATGACTCGTAATTATGGGCACAGCCGACCGCGGACAGCCATCCGTATTTACGGGCCATGCTCCCATTATAAGTATGGGAGCATGGTCCGTAAAATAAATTTTTTTCAGAAAGTTTCTAGGGCACGGATACATTCCCGTAAATATATGGGGCAGTGCCCATCGCCCATAGAAACTAATGGGCTCGTAATTAGGGACCGTAATTACGGTCCCTAATTACGTGCGATTTTACGGTCGTGTACATGGAGCCTTAGTATTCTATAAAGTTATATGGTTAATTACTTCCAGGGGAAAATATCTCTGTACGTAAGGCACCCACAAGATCTTACTCTGCATTATTATTGATTACAGAGGGTGAAAAAAAAACAATTCATAAGATTCAACTTTTCCTGAACATGTGACTCACTGTACTGAATGAGGATTTCAATGTATTCTCATTGGGATGGACTATCTTATTTTTTTGTTCCATGTAAGCTCCAATAGCAATCTACACCTCATTTACTGTACTATATAGGTAAAGACTGGCTATGAAAGTGCAATGCTTTACAAACTAATGAATGTCTTCTTTAGTAAATCTTCAAAAATCAATTCTCTTGCCATGATGTAACTTTTATGTAAGCTCTCGTAAAAATCAATTCCATGCTTCAGTGGAACTTCAAATGATTTGTTAATTTACTCTAGTGCTTTTATGTTTTATACTTAAAGTAGATGAAATACATGACTCTGGATGACTGCTCTTCACTGCATGGAAAACAATGACGCCCCATGTTCTGACTATGTTTCTAGCTCTATTATTATCATAACAGTATCTTAGAAGTGGATTGGAATGCGCACCTTGATTTTCCAGTTCATGGTCTTTAGTGCAAACAATACAAGAATTAATCCATGGGTTTCCAGTATCAAGCGCAAAATTAATATATGGCGGGCACAAATAGCCAACACATGCCCATGCTGATGGAAAAAATCAATAAATGACTTGTACATCCCATATATTTTATAGATCATTAAGTCTATTAGGAAACTATGCAATCCTCCCTCTTTTAGTATGTTCTATAGAGACAAAAAAGTCCCTATTATCCAATTTTATGTCACCAAGAAACTCCCTCTTATAATGATAGGTTATGAATTGAAAGACAGTTAAGAAGATACTTCAAGGTGGAACAGCAAGATCCCGTTTTGGGACCAACAGTTCTTGGATGAAGAGTGTAGAAAAAAGAAAAACGCTTTGGACTGACTGAAATCACATGTGTTTTGAATAATATTTTGACTTAAAAAAAGAGAAAAATTAAATAGTCCCAGAAAATTGGCTAGTATGTCATGTTACATGTAATGCACACATTGCCCATTTATCATATCACTGGCTGTGCAGGCTCCTGATGGAAGGATGGTACAGTATGGGACAAAGACTAAGGTCTACCTAGCAACATATTTATTATTTGTTCTCTATACATGCAATGTTAAATGCTTTTTTGTCAAAAAAGACAAAAGTGTAGTAGGTATGATACCTTTATTGTCTAACCAGAAAAATGATATATGCAAGCTTTCAGAGCAAACAGGCTCCTTCTTCAGGCAGGTTTACAAATGAATGACTTAGAAAAAAGCACATTTAAGATGTTACACAAAGACAATTAGTATGAGGTGATATATCATTAAAAAGGCTCTGTCACCAGTTTATAAGTGCCCTATCTCCTACCTTTGATAGGCGCTGTAATGTAGATAACAACAGTGGTTTTTATTTTGAAAAATGATAATTTATGAGAAAGTTATGAACAATTTTCGATTTATGCTTATTAGTTCTTAATGACCAACTGGGCATTTTTTTACTTTTTACCAAGTGGGCGTTGTAAAGAGTGTCCAATCAGACACTTCTCTTCATTCCAGCCCAGCTTGTTTCACTGGACAGCGTGATCTCGCGAGATCACGTTGTGACGGGACTTCCTCCCAAAGGTTCTTCACAGGAGCAATGGAAGAGTCAACAGACATCGCCTCCAGCCAGGATGTTTATCCGAATCTGCAGTGGCTGGAAGCGATGTCTGTTCAGTCTTCCATGGATCTGATGAAGAACCGGTGGGAGGAAGTCCCGTCACAGTGTGATCTCGCGAGATCACGCTGTGCAGTGAAACAAGCTGGGCATGAATGAAGAGAAGTGCATGATGCTGATTAGTTAGCGTCATACACTTCTCTTTACAACGCCAACTTGGTCATTAAGAACTAATTATCAGAAATGTAAAATTGTTCATAACTCTCATGTACATCAGAACGTTCCAGTGATGTATAGCCCTGTTGCATGTTTGGTATGTGGATGGTGTTAGATGACAAGATGTTGCTTCAGACACCACAGACATCCTATGCATACTCTCAGCCCTAGGTCCACTATCAGAGGGAACAATATTGGCAACTATGGACGTGGAGTCTCTGTATTCTAACATCTCTACTGAGGATGGCATAGCCTAGCCGCATGCCAACACTTTCTTTAAAAGAACCTTCCAGAGACGGGGCCAGCCCTACACCTCATCAGGTTCGTACTACATAAAATTATTTTTCATTTGAGACATATATCTGCAGTGTATGGGAAGCGCTATGGGTAGCAAAATGTCACCACAATATACTAACCTGTTCAACTAGAGGAGGAATTTTTATCAACTTTTTTATCAACCTGCGCAACTAAATCTCTAGCATATTTTCGGTACATTGATGACCTGCTCACAAACTGGACAGGCTCTGAAAATGAACTGCTATCTTTCCATAAAGACTTTAACAAGTTCAATCCTACCATCAGACTCATTCTCAACTACTCAAAATCTCGACTCCATTTCATGGCCATATACATGAGAAACAATACCATACAAACAACAATCTACCATAAATCTACAGGCCGTCCAGCATATCTGGGATGGAACAGATTTCATCCGAGACACTTAAAGAAATCCATAATCTACAGCCAGGCTCTGCTGTATATACGGATCTGTTCAGATGAAACTGCTATCACTGAGAAATACATTCCTACAACAGGGATACCATCCACAGATTATTGATGATCAGATATACAGAGCAACAAGAACTCCAATCTTCTGGAGTACGAAGAGAAAGAGGACAACCACAGGGTGACCCTAGAGGGCCTAAACGACTCCCAAATGAACATCTTGAGGAACATTGCTGCTGATCTCCTATTCATATTTCACAAAGACAATAAACTGAAGGAAATATTCCCAGATTTACCTCTCCTTGCATACAAATAGCCACCAAACCTAAGGAATCTCCTGGTCAGAAGTGCCCTCTCATCACTATTAGAGACTGGCACTTTTCCTTGTAACAGTAGAAAATGCAAAACCTGTACCAACATCTTGTCATCAAACACCATCCACATACAAAACACGCAGCAGGACTATAAAATCAATGGCACGTTGTCATGTACATCCTCCAATGTAGTGTACATGATACTGTGTACAAAGTGCATAGATAAAGGAATCTACATTGAAGAAACTAAACAAAAACTACAATCCAGGATGAATCTTCACAGACATACAATAAAACACCTGTGGGAAAACACTTCTCTGGACCTGATCACAGTTTGGCAGACTTAAATGTCCTAATACTGAAGGGTAATTTTAAGAATGACGGAGGAAGAAAAAAATTGGAATTCAAGCTGATGATAAAATTCCAGTCATTGACACAAGGCCTCAATCTAACACCTGGATTTATGAGCCACTACATGGACACACATCACATCCCCCATCAGACTGACTCCAGATGCCTTAACTCCTAAGTCATCACCTCTATAACATTAATTTTATTGCCCCGGCCTTCTCTTAATGATGTATTATCTCATGTACTAATTGTGGCCAGGATCTCCCTCACTTCGAAAGTTCCGGATGAACCGCCAGGAGTCACTGCGGAACTAGGAGTCCTGGAGTAGCGGTTCAGGACCACGGGTTTCAGAAAGGAGACGTGGAAGGAGTTAGGGATTTTGAGGGTAGGAGGCAGTCAAAGCTTGTAAGACACAGGATTGATCTGTAGCAGAATCTCGAAGGGTCCAAGGAACCTGGGAGCAAACTTGCATGATGGCACCCTCAGCCTGATATTCCTGGGAGACAGCCAGACCTTTGTACCTGGAAGAAACTGGGTAGGCTCTCGTCTTTTAGTGTCTACCTTTCTCTTCATGCGGTCCACCGCCAGCAGAATAGAAGATCGTGTCTGCTGCCATATCTGCAGAAAGTTCCTAAAGGTAGAGTCGGCGGCAGGCACCTGAGACATAGTAGAGCCGGGCAGGGGTATTCGAGGATGTTGGCCGTAGATTATGAAGAACGGACTGGAGGTGGTGGACTCACTGGTATGGTTATTATAAGAGAACTCCGCCCACGGGAGCAACTGCACCCAGTCATCATGTCGTCTAGAGAGAAAGTGGCGCAGATAGTTCTCCATAATTTGGTTAATCCTCTCAACTTGTCCATTGGACTAAGGGTGGCAAGATGAGGAGAAGTCCAACTTTACACCGAGTAGGCCGCAGAGTGCTCTCCAGAACTTCGAGGTGAACTGGACCCCTTGATCCGAGACAATATGCAGGGGTATTCCATGCAGACGGAAGATGTTTTGCATGAAGAGATCAGCCATTCGAGTGGCAGAAGGCAGACCAGTCAGAGGAACAAAATGAGCCACTTTAGAAAAACGATCCACCACCACCACCACCCAGATCACACTGCATCCCGCAGAGAGAGGCAGATCTGTGACAAAATCCATAGCAATATGCCACCAGGGGGCATCGGGCACGGGCAGTGGTTGGAGCAGACCGGCTGGTTTGGAGTGGGCAACTTTGTTGGCTGCACACACCGTACAGGAGGAGACAAAGTCCAAGACGTCTTTGGGCAGCGTGGGCCACGAGAACTGACGGGCAATTAGGTCTCGGGTCTTACAGGCACCCGCGTGACTTGCCAGCTTGGGACTGTGACCCCAGCGAAGGATTCCTCTTCTGTCTGCCAGCCGTACAAAAGTTTTTCCCGGAGGAATGTCTCTAACCTGCAGAGGGTTAACAGAGTAGATGCAGAAAGGATCGATAATATTCTGTGGGGACTCCACAGTGTCCTCTGTCTCAAATGACCTAGACAAGGCATCGGCCCTCACATTCTTGTCGGCAGGTCGGTAGTGGAGTTCGAACCGGAACCGTGAAAAAACAATGACCACCTGGCTTGACGAGGATTCAGCCGTTGAGCCGTCTGTAGGTAGGTCAAATTCTTGTGGTCCGTGAAGACCAGGAAAGGATGAGCTTCGCCCTTCAGTAGGTGTCTTCACTCCTGCAGGGCCAGCTTGATGGCCAGTAACTCCCGATCTCCAATCGAGTAGTTGCGCTCTGCAGAAGAAAACAGCTTGGAGTAGTAACCACATACCACCGTCTTGCCTTTCGAACCTCTCTGGAACAATAGTGCACCGGCACCAACAGAGGAGGCGTCCACCTCTTATGAAAACTGTAAGGATACATCAGGCTGGTGAAGTATAGAAGCTGACGTGAAGGCCTTTTTTAAGGTTTCAAATGCGATTTCCGCCTCTGGTGTCCATACCTTGGCATTCATACCCTTCTTAATGAGGGTGGAGATGGGGGCTGTCACAGAAGAGAAGTTGGGAATGAACAGTCTGTAGAAGTTGGCGAATCCCAGGAAGCGTTGTATGGCCCTTAAGACTTGGGGACGTGGCCACTCCAGGACAGCCTTGACCTTTTCAGGGTCCATCTTGAGACCTTAATCAGAGATGATGTAGCCCAGGAAGGGTAGAGACTTCTCTTGGAACACGCACTTCTCCAACTTGGCGTAAAGATGATTCTCCCTTAATCTAAGCAACACCTGGCGGACATGACTCTGATGAGTTACAAGATCTGGGGAAAAAATCAAGATATCATCGAGATACACCACAACACAGACATAGAGGAGATCACGAAAAATGTAATTCACAATTTCTTAAAATACTGCGGGAGCGTTACACAGGCCGAAGGGCATGACCAAATATTCGTAGTGTCCATCACGTGTGTTAAATGCAGTCTTCCACTCATCTGCCTGACGGATCCAAATTTCCCCCCCCCCCGTATACGATCAAAGAGCTCTGAAATCAATGGCAAAGGGTACCTGTTCTTCACCGTGATCTGATTGAGGCTTCGGTAGTCAATGCAGTGTCGAAGGGATCCATCCTTCTTTTTGACAAAGAAAAACCCGGCTCCGACCGGGGATGAAGACTTTCGTATGAAGCCCCTCTCCAGATTCTCTTTAATGTAGGCCGACATAGACTGGGTCTCTGGCAAGGAGAGAGGGTATACTCTACCACGAGGAGGGGACGAATCAGGAACCAAGTCGATAGGACAGTCGTATTCTCAATGTGGTGGCAATATCTCTGCCTCCTTTTTGTCGAAGACATCAGCAAACTTAGAGTAACAAGCAGGCAACCCTGTCAATGACTGATGCGGAGAAGGCTGGAATGGATGGACATGACCCAGACAGCGGTCTAGACACTTGGGGCCCCACTGGAGAACCTCTCCGGAGTTCCAATCCAGGACTGGGGCGTGAAGACAGAGCCAAGGCAAACCCAGCAGCACGGGGTTGATGGCCTTGGACAGGACATACAGGGAGATGAGCTCAGAATGAAGAGCTCCCACTTGGAGTCTCAAAGGCTTGGTCACAGACAATACTGGGTCAGGCAAAGGCAGTCCATCTACCGAGGCAACGATCAATGGTCTCTCCAGCAAAACAGTAGGCAATTGAAAATCCACAAGGTCTTGACAGATGAAATTGGCTGCGGAGCCAGAGTCCAGGTAGGCAGAGACTGGATGAGGTCTCTCAGCAGCGACGATGGTCACAGGAATAAACAGCTTGGAAGAGAGTTCTCTATTAAGTGCAGTAGCGCCCAGGGTTGTCTCTCCAACCAATCCCAGGCATTGGGGTTTCTTTGGCCTCTGGGAACACAAACGCACGACATGGCCAGCAAGGTCGCAATATAGTCCAAAAGTGCGCCAGTGCTGTTTTTCTTATCGGAAACTCGGATGCAGCAGAAGAACAAGGCAAGAGGGGTTGCTGGAAGTTGGGCGCCAGTCTAGGAAGCCGTTTCTCCAGTAGAATCTCTTGGCGTCTCTCTCTGAGCCTTATGTCCACACGGGTAGCCAGTAGAATCAGGTCATCCAGGGCAGCTGGGATCTCAGGCGATAGGCCATGCCAGAAGGATGCTACCAAGGCCTCATTGTTCCAGGACAATTCTCCTGCCAGAGTCCAGAACTGGATGGTGTATTCGCCCACGGAAGCGTCCTCCTGACGCAGGTTAAAGATAGCAGTGGCTGCCGATGAGGCTCGTCCAGGCTCCCCAAATACGGAACGAAACAACCGCACAAACGCCTGGAAGTCTCAGGTCTTGGGTCCCTGTCGTTCCCAGATTGGATTCGCCCACGCCAGGGCCTTGCTGGCGAGTAGGGATATAATGAAGGTGATCCTGGCTCCGTCTGAAGGAAATGCCCGGGCGTGCAGAGTGAAGTGGATTTGGCATTGATTCAGAAACCCCCTGCACGAACTTGCGTCTCCATGAAACCGAGGTGGCAATGGCAGCGAGAACCGAGAGTCCAAACTGGGGCTGCCAGGAGGTGTAGCAGGAGGGTCGATTGGAGGAGCTTGAATTGGAATGGTGATGGAAGTAACTAGCGCACCTAGATGCTGTGCCATGGAGTCTACTGCCACAAAGAGTTGATCCTGTCGTGCTTGCAGATCCTGCAGGTCCGCCTGCATGGCTTGAGAGGATGACAGGCTCTTGACTTGGCCAGCGGGGTCCATGGCCTGAGCGTACTGTCACGGCGCGGGGTGTGGACCCACTGGGCCGTACAGCATAGCGGAGTAGCAGCTGGCCAACAAGGTACAAAACAATGTCTATAGTTCAGAATCGGTACCTGAGGCAATGTAGACAGTAGCGGGAGCACGACTTGACTTTCACAGCAGGTGACACCGCGGATGCAGCGGGAAGGCACGACTTGACTTTCAGAGCAGGGTACACTGCGGATGTAGCGGGAAGGTACGACTTGACTTTCACTTGTAGATACGATAGCACGGGATACAGGGTACAGGCAGCAGGAACGGGTAACACTGGGAACTGTAAAACACTGGGAGACCATTTGCAAGACAAACTTAGGTCTACAACAATGCTCAGGCAAGGAACCAGTGGGCAGAGCCCCTAATTATAGTCCAGCAGCCATTTGGGCTGATAATTGATGGGTGACAGCTAGATGCGTACTGGCCCTTTAAGGCCGTGCACGCGCGCACCCTGCGGGAATCAGTGTGAGGAACCGGAAGACAGTGTCGGCGTCTCCCTGGAGGGAGCTGACGCCGTGAAGAGGAATGTCCATGGCCGAGATCGTCAAGAGATAAGTCTGAACGACGACCCCCGGCCATAGACGTTACAATTGTTTCTGGCTAACATGGTACTACACTACTTTTTACTGTACTCTATACATGAAATCTAATAGTTGAATTATTACTAATTTAAGACTTACAATTGTATTACAGTTCATAAGGTTAAAGGATAAAAGAGGTGAATGTACATTATCCTAGTAAAGTAGTCAAGCCGATATTTTTGTTATATAACTCTCTTTATTGCTATAGAATAGATTTCCCAACCATCAGTTTAAAGATGAACTAAATTAAAGTAATGGCATGAATGTTTAAGGGGAAGTCAGGGAGGGGGGTTATTAGGTAAATTAGAATTAGGAGTATTAGAAGACATTACATGGATCAGGAGGTGAAGTTGTGTCCAGGAATCTAAACTAAAATCAAGAAAATTGAGACAAATATCAGGAACAGTCCTATAGCTCATGCACTCTTCTTATTGGCACTTGCACAATTGTTTTTCTTTTTCTATTATCATTACAAATCTTAAATATTCTTATTTTATTTCGATATTTCATAATTCCCTCATTCACACACGCCAATGTAAGAAAGTTGCATTAGTTACATGCAAACAAAAGTACCCTTTTTTTTCCTCAGACACTTGACAAATGATGTGATATTTTTTCCTCAGACACATGACAAATCATTTGTCAAGAGTCTGTGGAAAAAAAAGGGTACTTTTGTTTGCATATAACTGACCATGCCAGGCATTGTTAGAATTCTGAAACATATTTGGTAAGGTTACATTTTTCCTTTTCTGAGATATAAGAACACAGAGTTCTCCTTAGAAATAATGACTTTACGTCAAAGATAATAAACTTTCCTTTTGACTTACTGTACTGTCGTTTTCAAATTTGCAGAAAATTACTTATTGATATAAGGAAAGTTAAAATTGTTTTTGGCTAGTAATTTAAGCCTTCAACTAAACTAATAAGGGGCAGTGAGGATCTTAATTTTGAGGAAATCTTAAAAGAATTAAACCTATTTAGCCTTGAAAAGAGATGACTAAGGGAGGACATGACTAACTTGTATAAATACATGTATGACCCATACAAGAAATATTGTGAAAACCTATTCCATGTAAAACCCCCTCAAAAGACAAAGGGGCACTCTATCCGTCTGGAGAAAAAAAAGGTTCAATCTGCAGAGGCAACAAGCTTTCTTTACGGTGAGAACGGTGAATCTATGGAATAGTCTACCGCAGGAGCTGGTCACAGCAGAGACAGTAGATGGCTTTAAAAAAGGCTTGGATAATTTCCTAGAATGAAAAAATATCAGCTCCTATGTCAATGTGTAGAATTCTTGTTTGAATGTTGATCCAGTCGGATTGCCACTTGGGTTCAGGAGGAAATTTTTCCTTTTTAGGGAAGATTGGTTAATACCTTATGGGTAATTTTTGTATTTATTTATTTATTTATTTATTTATTATTTATTTATTTTTAAACCTTCTTCTGGGTCAGTAGGGGTAAAACAAAGTTCTATCATTTCTCCCATCCCTTGGCTGAACTTGATCTACATATGCCTTTTTTCAACTGTACTATCTAACTAAGTAATTGAGATGTCTGTTGATGGCTTGCTATGAAGGCTGTAAATATTGAATGTTACCCGATTTTTACAAACTGAACTCTGAAATATTTTTCGGGAGTTGTAATATTGATGGCATGTTCTTGACCACCAATATCAGATCAGTGGGGGTCTAACACCTACCGATCAGGTGTCTGAAGGGGTCCCTTTATTGTTTACCCGGCAGAGTGCCATACATGCAATACCAAGTACAGCCATTACCAAATGTACATCGCTATCCCTTATTAATAATGAATCAGACATGGCTGCTTCAATTAACTGATCAATGGTAGTGCCAGGAGTTTGGACTACCCACGATTTGATATCTATCTTACAGTCCCAGAAAACCCCTTTAATGGAATTAATATTAACAACTAATCATATAGAAAATAATCAATTATAAAGACCTATCAATGGGCATAAAGAAGGAAACACATTGGCTTACATAATTAAACTAGACTAATCTGTTATGGAAGTATTTCATAAATACTTGAATCTACAAATCAAGAATTAGCCCCCTAGGAGCTAAATATTACTGGTTTAAGCCCAGTTAGGCAACTTTCTGATCAAGTCAAAACTTCAGCTCATAGAAAAATCATTGAAAATGTATCACTTTGAATTTTTTTTTCTTATTATAATATATTAACTTACTTATCATTGCATTCTGTATACTGAATTGTATGTTCTTGTGTACTTGTTATGTTAAATGTTACTCCTACAATTGAGGTGCAAATTTTATATTTAATTATTTAGAGGCATACAAAAATAACTTATAATGCAACTTAATTTTTCAAAATGCTAGACTTTCTGGGAGCCAAAGAATAAATTAAAGTTTAAAAGATTGTAAAAGGAATGTATCATCTTAATTGTTTCTACCTATTAATACTTTATACTTTAGAAACACTTTTTCTTATGTGTCTGTATTTTACTGATTGTATTGTTATTTTATTCTATCTTCCCTACATGTTTATGCTATGTTGCTTGAGTTGATGCTCTAAACTGTGAACAGTTGATATTTGCTTTGCAGCAGCCAAATGAAAATAGGTGGAGATTTGGGTGCTTGATCCGTGACATATTTTAGGATTTTTTTGTAAGATATATATATATTTTGCAGTACTGTGCAAAAGTTTTAGACAGTTGTGGAAAAATGCTGCAACATAAGAATGCTATCAAATGCTTTTTTTTAATCAATTAACAAAAGACAAAGTGAATGAACAGGACAATGACCCCGAACATACAACCAATGTCATTAAAGGGGTTATCCGGAACCAATTAACTAATTTCTATTTCACTGCACATATAAAAATAAGGTCATTTGTAATATACTTACATTTTTATTTCATCTTCTAACACCTGATTCCAGTGCCGGTCACATGATGCGTCACCAGTAGCAAAATCCTTACTTCCGGCACTACCCCATCCATGATCTTTGAGTTCCGTTTTCCGGCTGGCTCAATGTATGGGAACATCATTCCTGTATGTAAGAGAGAGTGAGAGAGTGTTGTTTGGTACAGCACTGATATGTTGCACATTTATCTTTAGCTCTCACTGATCTAATAAGTGCAGTAAAATGGTAATGGAGATTAGAACATGTTTAGAGACATGCTGGGACACAAGCAGTGCATGCTGGGAACTGTATGACCGGAACAGTGAGACAACGAACACACAGAGGTATACAGACCCCTCAATGTAAACAAAAGTGCATAATGATAAATGAAAAAAATTAAAAAGTTAGTTAACGATATTCAGGGGGCATTAATAGATAAATTGAGATGCGTTGTAGTGATTTAAAAAAAAAAAGTATTGGAAAACCCATTTAAGAACTATCTTCAGTGTAACGAAGAACAAGGAGCCATGGAGGTGATGATATCGCACCACAGAGCCCTGCTTTCAACATCATTGAGGGTTTCTGGGATTACATAAAGAGACAAAAGGATTTGAGGAAGCCGACATCCACAGAAAATCTGTGGTTATTTCTACAAGATGTTTGGAAAAACCTCCCTGCCGACTTCCTTCAAAACCTGTGTGCAAGTGTAACTAGAAGAATTGATGCTGTTTTGAAGGCAAAGGGTGGTCACAACAAATATTGATTTGATTTAGATTTCTCTTCTATTGATTCACTTTGCATTTTGTTAATTGATAAAAAGAAACTATTAACACTTCTATTTTTGGCATTTGTTCTATTAACACGACAGGGATTCCCAGCCGTATGACGGCCGTTTTGTGAATGACCGTCACACGGCCGCAGTAGAAACAATAGATACCAAATCGGGCTATTCACACAGACAATTTTTGGAAAAATGGAGCAAAAATGGGGCCATGTAAAGCATTCTGCCGCTCGCTCTCTTCCGCTCCTCTACTGGAGAAGTCCCTAACTTCACTGTCTATATATGGAGAGTGAAGTCAGGTACTTCTCCTGATTCGGAATCACCGGCCATCAGTCCATGATGTCACTGTGTCCATATATGGACAGTCACATCAGGGACTTCTCCTGGAGCGGTCCCCTACTCCTGAAGTGGAATCCCGGCGCTGTGGCAGGTGTTTTTCAGCTCCAGGAGAAGTCCCTGACTTCACTGTCCATATATGGACACAGTGACGTCAGGGACTTCTGAAGCGTAATCCCCGGCGCTGTGGCCGGTGATTCCGATCCAGGAGAAGTTCCTGAAGTCCCTGACTTCACTCTCCATATATAGACATTGAAGTCAGGTACTTCTCCTGGAACGTTCCCCTACAGTGGCGCTATCTACAGGAATGTAGGGTTGTGCCATCTATGGGGGCTGCTATGTAAAATGGGGCTGTGTGGCACTACCTACAGGGTGGCTGTGTGGCACTACCTACAGGGGGGCTGTGTGGCACTACCTACAGGGGAACTGTGTGCCACTATCTACAGGGGGCTGTGGCAGTATCTACAGAGGGCAGCGTGTGGCATTATCTACAGAGGGAAGTGTGTGGCAAAAAATGTACAAATGGAATTCATCCGTTTTTCAAATGGACAGGGAAAAAACCTGAGGCAAAATGGGTCAAAATCGGCTGTTAAAACCGGAAATATCCCCACCCTTCCTGTAGGGGGCCACTCCAGGAGAAGTCCCAGACGGCACTGACCATATATATATATCATCCCGAGAATCCCTGTCATGTGAATAGGGCCAAAAACTTTTGCACAGTACTGTATATACATAAATATATATATTAACATGGAAAATAAAACAAACACTAAAAATGTTTTCAAAATATTTGGGTTTAAACAATATATTATTTTCTGATTAAAGATTCCCTTTAAAGAGACATTATTTGGCTAAAGTAATATTAGGCTGCCCTGAAAACTTTAAAAACCCTAAATCTTTTGGTAGACAAGGAGTGGAAGGAGTGGAAGGAACTGGAGTGGAAGGAAGTAATAGAGACCCTATCTATCTCATTTGCCAGGTACACATGGAAGTCTGAGTTTTTAGGGAGATTTTCTTTTACAAAATATTTCGTTAAGAGGAAAACTTTTTTTAAATGAGTTGGATTTTATCAGATGGTTGTAAACAGATGTCAGCATTACTTTCCAATGACACATCTTTTCATCCATTCTACATTAAATAGCAAATACATTACTATTATATTTTCCCAAACAAAGGCAGCCCATGCGACTGTTAATGAGTGGGGCCTGCTCAGACTGGCACTAATCCCTCAGTGTTTTGTGAACCTGCACAGGGCTCCCTCTTCTTACTATCACAATGACATTTAAAATGCAAACGAGTGAGTGGGAATTGGGCTTGCGGAGGACAACAAGCTCTGTCTGAGAATAGAGCTCGTAATCTCATTTTAAATGACAGTTTACAGCGTAATCTCGGGAGATTACGCTTGCCTTGCCGTAAATCTCACACATACGTAACCGAGGTGTCAGGATTTTGAATAGACATCACGTCCTGGCTGGAGGTAATGTGTATTCACTGTCAGGACACTTGAGTAACGTTAATGTGTGTGTATGTGGCTGCACATAGTGATCCAGTTAAGATTACTATGTGCTGTGTAAATGAATGGGGAGAAGTGTATGACGCTGATTGGTCAGCGTCATACACTTCTCTCCATAACGCCCATTTGGTCAAAAAGTAAAACACGCCCAGTTGTCCATTAAGAAACTCATTAGCATAAAGCTAAAATAGGTCATAACTCCATCAAAAATGATCGTTTTTCTAAATAAAAAACACTGCTGTAATCTAGATTACAGCACCGATCACATTATGTACCAGATAGGGCACTTATAATGTGGTGACAGAGCCTCTTTAACCCTTTAGTGAACAACAATACGCCTTTTCACGTTCGTCACTAAGGGGCCTTAGGCTAGGCTGACGCCTTTTCACGTGAGCCTAGTCTAAGTCCTGCACGGGTCTCCCGTGCAGGCTGGAGCCGGGGCTCAGCTGTCTGATGACAGCTGAGCTCCTGCTCCAACTCCCGTTAAATGCCGCGTTCAATAGCGACCGCGGCATTTAACTTTGTTTACAAAGGGAGTGAGCTCCCTCTGTCACCCATCGGCGGCCCGCAAATGCAATCGCGGGTCTCCGATGGGTTGTCATGGCAGCCGGGGGCTTGATAAAAGCCCCCAGGTCTGCCCTGGACATATGCCTGTTAGGACGCGCCGGAGGCACGTCCTAACAGATTGGCTGTCAGATTTACACTGACAGGCAATAATGCTCTGGTGTACGAAGTATACCAAAGCATTATAGCAGCGATCTGAAGATCGCACAGTAAAGTCCCCTAGTGGGACTAGTGAAATAAATAATAAATGTGAAATAAAGATTAATAATAAAAATTACAGTAAAAAAATTAATAAAACAATTTTTTCCATAAAAAGTGGTTTTATTTAGTAAAAGTGTAAAAAATAAATAAAAGTACACATATATGGTATCGCCGCGACCGTAATGACTCCATTAATAAAGTTAATATGTAATTTAAACCGCAAGCTGAACACCGTAAAAAAAAAAATGCAAAAAACAATGGCAAAATTGCAATTTTTTTCCATTGCCCCCCAAAAAACTCATAATAAAAATGAATCAATAAGTGCCATGCACCCCAAAACAGTACCAATAAAAACTACGTCTCGTCCCGCAGAAAACAAGCCAAAAAAATCACTACATTCATGGAAAAATATAAAAGTTACGGCTCTTGGAAAGCGACGACGCAAAACCAAATAATTTTAGTTCAAAAGTATTTTTATTGTGCAAAAGTCGTAAAACATAAAAAACCTCTACATATGTGGTATCGCCGTAATCGTACTGACCCATAGAATAAAGGTAACATGTTATTTACGTCGCACAGTGAACGGCGTCAATTTAAAAACGCATAGAACAATGGCAGAATTTCAGGGTTTTTTTATAATCCCCCCAAAAAAAGTAATAAAAGTTAATAAAAAAATTATATGTACTATATGTAGCTTGGTCATTAGGGCCTAAAATAGGCTGGTCACTAAGGGGATAAGAATAACTAAATATGTACAAATTTATTGATGAGTTATTCTAAAATCTTTTTAACTGAGGCCCTGTTCACACTGAGTTTTTTTACACATTTTTTGACTTGGAAAACGTGCCAAAAAATGCCTCTTATTCATTTGAAAGGGAGGCGGAAGCGTTTTTTTCCTGCGAGCGGTAAAACCGGCTTGCGGGAAAAAGAAGCTACATGCCCTAACTCCAGGCGTTTACGTCTCTAACCTCCCATTGACATCAATGGGAGGCAGAGAAAGCGTAGTATAGGTAGTATCTTCCGATGCCCTGGTTCGATGGTATTGTGTCATCCAAGTCGGGAGTTAGGAGCCAGAGTCCCCTTTACATATAATCACATGTGTCCATGTAGCAGGAAATCCCGGTACTTGGCCAGAGTCTGATGCACCCAATGTCATATGGGGTCACGCTGGGTTCAGCAGTGGTGTGATGGCGTCACTTAGAACCGTTAAGTTAGCTATTGGCTGACGCATTTTATCCCGATACGGGAACTCCTCCGAGCCATTTAGGTTCATTTCTATAGATATTCTCTTAATAAAGTCAACAACATCATCATATTGATAATGCTGGTTACCAGCCGATTCCCCACCAGCGGAAGACCAGGACTTTCTGCTGTAGGTAACGTGTTTGTTTTTTTGAGTGGTCCACACAATTTTTTTAAATGGAAAACACAATTGTACTCCAAATAAATGTTGAAAAGATTGTTTTACTGAACACAACTGATACCAAAGTGGCACACAAACATATGCTTACTTTCTCTTTATGAGGCACAGTAAGCTTAAAGGGGATTTCCCATCTCCCCGTTTACCCTCATCTCATGACCACTGCTGTCTGCCACTTCCTAATGCGCTGCTCTCTTTGGTGGGTGGTACTCCTCATGTTGATTTACAAAAAAAAAATAGGACATGTCATTATACAGTCCGCATTTGCGGTCCTGGCTCATTGAAATGAATGCACATCTTCTTTGTGCACGGTCCGTGGATGACTCTCCGCAGCCTGTCCGTGCCATAATCACTGACCGTACACACAGCTACGTATGCAGGAGGCCTTACTCAAGACATAGTCAAGTCTATTGTTTAAGTTATACAAACAACAAGGCTAGTCAGTGCCTCCTAACAAAGTAAAATAAATGTGCAGGTGCAGGTCTGCTGTGACTGCAATGCAAGGCAAAAAACAAAAACAAAATTAAAGATGTACTCAAACATTGAATATATGGATTTATTTATATTGCATTATAGCTATATTTGCTATACTTCTAAATGTGAGGTTCTTAGCATTCATTTTAATCAAATTGTACAGGTATAATGTTTATTGCCGTGACCCATTTGTATGAGGTCGCCTTGTCGTGGCAAGTGTGCTCCCACAATTTGATCAATATCAGCGCTACTAACGTCACATTTATAAGTATAATAAATATGGCGGTAATATAATTGAAATAAATTAATATATTCAATGTTTGCGTCTTCAGTGTGCTGCTGTAATTTTTTATTTATTGTTTTAGTCATATTCAAGATTTAAAGCAGGATACGTGAGTTTCAGTGAGATATGTTTTTCTTTTTTTTACCAATCTGAATGGCGACCAGAAAACCGACATGTCTCAAAAACTGCATTAACATGAAGTATCTGGATAAATAGGATCATTTTTGTGTAGAATAATGTTTTTCCTTGTTAAATAAATGAACCTCAAAGGTTCAAATGTTAAATCTCGTCTCACAGAAATCATATCTGGGAAAAACTCAGCTAAGGACTCTGGCATAATATATTAGCACATAAAGATTTATTAAGGCAGTCTGGAATGTAAATATAGAAAATGTTATGACACAAAGAGACTGCACTACAACCATCATTATTTAGAAACTGGCTCAAAAAAAGAGTTAGGAAATCTTCACTACATTATTTTATCAGTGCTGAACTGAGTAACATAGCATGTTAAACGCTGCATAACTTATTATTGCAAAATAATGTGATCGAAACTGCCAAGTTATTCTCAAAAGACAGGTGAAAAATGTACAGACAGCTATCTGAGAACAGATTACCCCTGAAATGCTACCTTCTGCTGCAAAGTATAATTGGGGGTTAATCCCGTAACCTCATTGGATTGTACGAAGCCTTTTTACTATGTATAATTTTCTGTGTACATTTCTTTCATTAGAAGGGCAAGTCATTTTACAAAGTATCTTAGTATCCACTGTAGTCCAGTTATACTATTGGTATGGATGTGGCACTTTCATTTCTAAAATTAGCAATTTTGTTTGTGGCTGATGCGTGTAGCTGTATTATATGAGATGGGAAAAGGCTGGCACCGTTAGGCCCTGTTCACACTGAGTTGTTTTGCAGGTGGAAAAATCTGAACAGATTTTGACCTGCCTGCACTCTCAGTGGTGCGTTTTTTTGACCGCAGCCATTGAGCGGCGCGGGCAAAAAACGCTGCGAAAACTGCTTTGAGAGGTCAAAGACAGAAAACGCCTGAAGAAAGGGCATGTCGCTTTTTCCCGCGAGCGGGACAAAACACCTCCGCCTCTTATTGAAATCAATGGGAGGCGATTTGGGGAGTTTATTGGCGCTGTTTCCGACACGGTTTCCGTGTCAAAATCAGCTCCAAAATACTCTATGTGAACTAGCCCTTAGGTATCGGACCCAGCACTACACCTGTGTGGAGTGTCTTATATCAGCAATTCCACTTGATAACGGACTCAGCTAAACACTTTCTTTGCGCACGGGGTGCTCAGCGACTAGAACAGCACAGCAGCTTGTAATAATCTTCAATAGTAGAATACACGTTGCGGCACTCACCGATATATGCAAATGATTTTCTATCTCCGCGATCATGGTCAGTACGATGTGGAAAAAGCCTAAGGCCGTTTCTCATGGCCCCACACTTTGTCAAGCTATATTATGTATTGATGCCTAGCTGGCATATTCTGCGACCTTATTAATAAGGTAAAATTTGTTGGAGATGTAGAAATCTATTTAGCTGCATTGTCCAGAGACCTAGGAAGAAAAGGCACTGTACATCATTTGGACAGATGTTAGCACTTCTGAGGTTTTGCTAGTATGTCGCGATATTGTATTGAATTTGTTTCATGAGAAATTGTAGTTCTCAACCAAATTTAAGAAAAGGTAATGGTGGACACGTCTGTACATACAGTCATTATAATTATGACTATGTGCTATCAGGTCCATAATAACTATTGGTAACCTTATGAATGGTGTTACTTCAGAATATCCTTTCATCTGTTTGGGTCTTCATGCATTGTCATGAATTTTTTTGTGATTCTACTTATCTTTTTATTTAGAGGCATAGATAGCAGAAGGCCCTGGTGCAAGAAATGCATGTGGGCCACTTGCAGTCCAATAGCTGATTTATAAAAAATATTTCTAAGGATCTTTGGGTGTCCAAGTGTTAGGACCCCTACCGTTCAGTACATTGAAGCATATTCTGGCAATAACATATTGTGAGGAAAGGTGGTGATGGTCTCCCCTGTCTACTGGGCCCCTGGCTGTACAAACTGCACATAGAACAAAGACAGACATACACCTTTCCTTGTTGTTTTTTATTATAATCTTCCTCTTTTCTCGTACATCTTGCAGACAATTTTTTTTTACTTTTTTTTTATAACTTTTTCAATTACTTGGCTTTGCCCAAGAGGGAGATTAGGTGTCAAATGATCAAGTATTTCATATATATATATATATATATATATATATATATATATATATATATATATATATATATATATAATTATTATTTTTTTGCTGTCTACTATATTCTAAGGAGTCTTTGTTCAAAGGCATCAATAGATTTCCTGTCCAGCTTCCACCACAGTAACACCATAGCCAACATCATTTTGACCATTCAGTTCTAGACACACTTGAAGATCTTGCTGTTATTCTGCAGATTTTCATTCGGTGTCATATTTCTTAACTGCTTCATCCTTTGCTTTTAATAAACAGGCTCTTCTACAATATGCCCAGAGGTCTCTGAAGAGTTACTTTGTGGTAGTAGCATCAGATCTTGGAGTGCTTTTTGCAACCAGTGCACAACCACAATCAAACAGCACATATTTTGAGAGTAGTAACACTCTTAGAAGTCGTATTTTATCTTCATACCATTGGGAAGATGGTTTCGTTTTGCAATTTCTATAGTTACAGTCATCACCTAAGCAAAGTAGAGATGAAAGAGTTTTTCAGTGTTATGTAAATAAAGAGCATTCATATAATGAAATGTTATGCATCTTTTAATATACTTAGTTTTCACTTATCTACCACTTTAACCCCTAAAAATGTTAAACAAAATCAAGCCCAGATTAAGACTTAAAATTGACTCAAACAAAAGTTAGATCCATATAACCAATGTGGGTAAGATTACAGAGAACTGTTTTGTCATTAAGACCCAAAATACCTTGGGTATTTAATGGGTAAAAAAAAATTCACTTGTCAATGAATGGAACAATTCAGATTCTGATAAAGTTATGTTCACACAAGTACATGGCTTGCTATAAGGGTGAGCACACACATAGCGGCGGTCTCATGCGTTTTAAAAGACATTTAAAAAATAGATAGTTAATAGATCGTTAACGGACAAATTATTTTGCCGGAAATGCTGTCGTTTAACCTGTAAAAAGGGCGTTAGTCCCCTAGTTTGTGCCCCCATATAGAAGTTGTGCCCCCATATAGAAGTTAAGCCACCAGTTTGTGCCCCCATATAAAAGTTGGGCCCCCAGTTTATGCCCCCATGTAGGAGTTAGGCCCCCAGTTCGTGCCCCCATATAAAAGTTAGACCCCCAGTTTGTCCCCCCATATAGAAGTTATGCCCTCTTTGCTCCAATAAAAAAAACCTCACTGTACCTGTTCCTTCCACGAGCTGATGGGTCCTGTCACTCTGTCCTGTCTGTGTCTTCTTTCTTGTACCCGGCGCAGTTACGTAATCACGTCACGCTGACGTGATTACATCACATGCAATGGGACGCTAATGTTCCTTCTGTGTGTGTGTGTGTGAGTGGCATGGCATGGCAGAGAGTCTGCTCTGCATTAGTAAGCAAATCTTACAGATGCAGTTCGGCGGGTTGGCCCACGGGAGGATCCGCCAGTCCTCCTGTGGGCCAATCTGCTGCCGTGTCCCACCGCAATGTAAAATGTAATTGCAGCTGGGTAGCATAAAGCACTCAGCAGCCGAGTGGGCCCACCCAAGAGCAGTGGGCCCCAGCACTTGCCTGGGTTCGTCGAGTGATGACGCCGGCCCTGCAAATACTGATGCAAAATACTGCCGTGTGAACGTGGCTTTAGAGAAAGCCTTGATAAATTTAAGAAGCTGTGCACCTGTGTAAGCAGCCCATTATCAGGATTAGTTTTAAGCCACTGAATGGAAACACAAATGTTTCCATTCACTGATAGCAAGCAAAGATATTAAAAACCATGATATATATACACAATGTATGCACTGCATAATATCTCATTACAAAATAATGTTTTTGTTGTCAACTCGGTCAATTATTTTTTTGATTTATGTTTTTATTGCATTGTGCAAGCTATAACAACAGTGAGAAAGGAAGGGGGTTTAAGAAAGCATTTCTAGGGTTAGAGTATGTACACAAGGCAGCAGCGGATTTTGCCGCAAAATTTCTCCTCCCATTAATATTCAGATTTTGCGGCAGGACCTGCCAAGCAAAATCTGCCGTGTGAACTAACCCTAAGGGTGAGGTGATAGAATACGGGTGGTTTATATATAGAATAACAAAATGATCCAGCAAGGGACAGCATAGCTATGATATGAAGGAGGGATCAAAATGTAATTACTGTAGTCCAGATTTATTTCCCAGGTGCATAATAAGAAGCATGTCAAAAAGTTGGCGAAGAGTAGAGTTGCTAAGAAGACTAGGTCCTAGATATGTGATAGTTTGAGTCATATTCACGATTGATAAATCTGTGATCTACAATGATACTAGTGATCTCATCTCTCCTTTTATAACTATAAATTATACATAAAACAACATTAATTGGTGAAACCACACAACCCTTAAACTCAACTCCGTAGAGAGCTTTATATTACAAAAATTCTTAAGATACCCATACACATTAGACAGAACCCACTGAATTCAGTGGGATCGGTCGACGATATAATGTGTATGGTGGCCACCAGATGGCAGATGTCGGGTGAAAGGAGGATTGGTCATGATAGATTTCAACATGCCAGCCATTGTTTCCTCTGGAGATACTGTAATCTGCTGCCAGATGTGTCTGACTTATTCCCCTCTCCCAACGCTTGAGAGAAATAACTGTTGGCCAAACAAGCGTTCTGCCGACAGTTATTTAATGTGTATGGCCATCTTAAGCTATACAGCTATAATGTAGAAGGGGTTGAAATACTCAACAGTTTATCTCATGAGGATCATTACTTACTAAAGGACAACTAAACTTTTACAAAACTTCTGACATGTCATAGAGACATGTGAGAAGTTCTGACTGGTGGGGGTCTGAGCACTGAGACCATCACCGATCGATAAAACGAAGCGGCAGAAGCGCTCGGGTGAGCACTGAGCCGCTTTATCTCTGATCGGTATTTCTCGGAAAGCCGAGCAAGCGGTGTACAGACTCAATAGAAAGTCTGTACAGAGCCCGTAAACCAACTGCTTGGCTTTCCGAGAAAAGCCGATCAGAAACCAAGCAGCTCAGCGCTCACCCGAGCACTTCTGCCACTTTGTTTTAGCGATCGGTGGGGGTCTCAGTGCTTGGATCCCCACCGATCAAAACTTCTAACACTATGACATGTCAGAAGTTTTGTAAAAGTTTAGTAAACCTGTAATCGTACTCTTTAAGTAATAATACTTCATATGTGTGTTGTGTGTATATATATATATATATATATATATATATATATATATATATATATATATATATATATATATATATATAAATGAGAGAGAGAGAGAGAAAAGAGAGGAGAGGAGAGCGTAAAATGTGCATGGTTTGCTATGCTATGTGTACTAAGGTTAATCTCGAAGATTCTTCCTTTCGGTCTAGTGAGTTGAATTCCTCACCTTTCTGAAAACTTATAATTAACATTCTCAGCCTCAAATATTTTTTATTAGTGGCAAGTGGTCTAGAAAATTAAAAGGGAGAATGTTTTAACATAAACTGGCAATTCCCAGAAAGAGTTCTACCTGCTCTATGATTTACAGATGATTTTGGAATTCAATGTGCAAACTATAAAATTCATGTGTGTTATGTGGATACACACATAATGCAAGAGCTTGTTGGAACAAAATTATAGCCTGCCGAAAATATTCTTCTTAGGCAACGCAAACTGAAATAACTTTATGTGTAACAGCTACTACACCAATCTGCCTTATATATATATATATATATATATATATATATATATATATATATATATATATATATATATATATATCAGTTCAGAATTGAGTGCTAGTCTACACTGGATAATCCTAAAACAAAATATACAATTCATACTGTTGACTACAAAGTGGATATGGATAAATGGTTGATTAATTTTGAAAAAATAAATAATAAACATTTTTCTACCGTTGTGCCCATTAGGTGTGCAAATTATGATCCAGACTGTGATGTGTTAATTTACAAATTGGATGATATTAGGTGCAAACCATTAACACTTCTTCTAGGAGCATGCACAGAGCAGTGTACAAAGCTCATTGTGGAATTAGAATAGGTTCTGTCCTTCTATTCTGATTCATACTCTAGGTTGTCCCTAACCTTGAGTCCCTGCAGCAGGAATGGACAAATCATGTGTGCAACCTATGCAGTTACACGGGGCCCAGTAGGTAATGTACCGTCTATTATATTGCATGCAAGAGCTGCGCTAATTAATTTAATGCCTCACAATTACTGGTGGATTGTTAGAAAGCGGTAAGGGTATGTTCACACGATGAGAGGCATTTACGTGTGAAAAGACAGACTGTTAACAGCTTCCTCGTTTCACACGTAAATGCTCCTCCTCGCATTTTGCGAGCCGTCTGAGACGCTCGTAAATCTTGAAGAACAGCTCAAATTACGTGGCAAAGAAGTGCCCTGCACTTCTTTGCCGAGGCAGTCAATTTACGCGTCGTCGTTTGACAGCTGTCAAACGACGACGCGTAAATTACAGGTCGTCTGCACAATACGTCGGCAAACCCATTCAAATGAATGGGCAGATGTTTGCCGACGTATTGGAGCCCTATTTTCAGACGTAAAACGAGGCATAATACGCCTCGTATACGTCTGAAAATAGGTCGTGTGAACCCAGCCTAAGGGTGATGCTCTATGCGGAGGTATTTGAGAGCAAGGGGCCCATATACTGTTCTTTGACAAGTGTCTGTGTCTGCCACTGCCCTGCAGAACTGCAGTTCTATGGGCAGAGGCAGAATTGTGAGGGCTCTATTGTTATCTCATCCCTTAAAATCCAAATTATATGGGAGATGATAAATAACCACTTTAATCCCTTCGCGACGTCCGCCGTAACTATACGACGCACGTCATGTGGGGGAATATGGAGCAGGCTCACAGGCTGAGCCCGCTCCAAAGAACGAGCGTGTTCAGGGCAACAAGTGGGATCACGCTCGATAGTGACCGTGGCATTTAAATGACTAGAAACAGGAGGGTGGCCCCCTGTAATGTTCTGACATCCCCCCCCCCCCGCGACACGATCAGGTTGGCATGGCAGCCTGGGGGCATGATGAAGGCCCCCAAAACCGCCAACTTTGTACTCCTATGAAACCCTGCCTGCAGCAGGGCTTCATACCAGACTATTGGTATCACAATATACTGCAATACTTTAGTATCGCTGGTTCAAGTCCCCTAGGGAGACAAGTAATAACCAGTAAAATAAAGTTTTTTTTAATAAATAAATGTAAAAAATAATTGAAGGTTAAAAAAAAAAAACTTTTACCCATTTTCCCTCAAGAACAATGTAAAAAAAAATAATAATTAGCATGTCTAGTATCGACGCATCCGTAAAAGTCTGAACTATTGCAATAAATCATTATTTATTCCGCACGGTGGACGCTTTAAAAAATAAAAAATCTAAAATGCCAGAATTGCTCTTTTTTGGTCACTTCATCTCCCACAAAAAAATGGAATGAAAAGTAATCAAAAAATCTCATGTACCCCAAAATTGTACCAATAGAAAGTACAGCTCACCCTGCAAAAAATAAGCCCTCATACCGCACAATTGATGGAAAAATAAAAAAGTTATGGCTCTCAGAATATGGCGAAAAAACAAAATTGTTATTTTTATCAATCAGTTTTTTCCTTGTAAAAGTAGTAAAACATAAAAAAAACTGTATAAATTTGGTATCGCTGTAATCGTCTTGACCCGCAGAATAAAGTTAACATGACGTTTTTATCGCATGGTGAGCGCTGTAAAATCAAAACCCCCAAAAGGTTGAGGAAGCACTGTTTTTTTCCTATTACACCCCACACGTATTTTTTTCCAGTTTCCCACTACATTATGTGGTACAACAAATGGTGCCGTGAAAATCTACAACTCGTCCCGCTAAAACCAAACTCTCATATGGCAATGTTAATGGAAAAATAAAAAAGTTATGGCTTTTGGAATGTGGGGAGGAAAAAACGAATGTGATAATCCGAAAAATGGCTGCGGTGGGAAAGGGTTAAGTCAGCTACGCTTTATTTATGTAGTCCTGGTATCATTGATTCTAGTAGAGAATACAGTGCCCCACAAGGACACCAGACGGTACACCTAGGGACTTTGTGTGTCCCCATACAGGGTCAGTGCAAATGCAGTTGCCTTGTGTATGAACCCTTGGAGTGGTTTTGTTAATGCATTGTAGAAATTCAGTAATCTAAATAAATAAACTGTATCATAGTAAAGCATATAATATAAAGTGAACAACAACTTGTTAATAACAATTCATTTTTATGTTCAATATTTTGTGTTGATAAATTTTTTAATATATATTCATAGCAATCGAAGCTTTGCTTTTCTACAACAGAGCATCAAATCATTTGTATTGACATAGAGTAAATGATAAACGACATCCCCCACTAGAGGGAGCCTAGGAGCTTACATTCATTGAACTCAATAATAAAACTGTACGTAGTAAGCTTCTAGGCTCCCTCTAGTGGCAGTTGCACGTAGCCAGAAGTTTAGCATTTTATGTCTATACAGAGCTTTGACTGTTTTAAAGAATAAATAGGGTGGACATTCAGTTGAATATATGTTAATGTTCCTGGGTTGTATTAAAACTGTAAGTATTGGAGGTTAAAGGGGTTTTCCAAGTTATTTAAAAAATTGGCCACGGTAGGAGGGATGTAAAAAAAAAAAAAAGACCCATTGCTCAACTCACGGATCCCTGCCATTCCAGCGCTTCTGCTCCGTTCCTTCCCGCCTCTGCGTTTTGACATAGCCTCAGCGATGATGTGCCTGTATACACATGTGATCACTGCAGCCCAGCACTGGCCTCAGCGCTCCTGTGCCATATACCCACTGAGACCAGTGATTGGCTGCAGCGATCAAATGGGTATACGGGCACGTCATCACTTCAGCAATGTCAAAACATAGCCACGGGAAGGAACGGAGCGGCGGCGCTGGAACGACGGGTATTCATGTGTTGAGCAATGGCTCTTTTTTTTTTTCCTTCCTTCTAAATTGGCCAATTTTTTATATAACTCGGGAAAACCCCTTTAAATAGTGATCACAAGGTCAGACATTTAATGAACTTCCTGTCAGTAATGTACATTACTAAATGTACATACGTTATAATTTGGGTTTAGTGTCCTTTAGGATAACTCAGTAGTTTTACCAACAGTAAAATGGGAAGCCACAGATAGGATACCAAGATGAGTAGAATTAAATATCAAGCTCAGCTCTGCTACATCTTCAAATATCAATATTTATCACACTTTACTATTTTGTCTTATTTTCATTGTTTGTTTTTTTAAGGTCTATTTTAGTGGTAAGAATAACAGGACCTAAGAGCAATATGATTTTAACATGGATTGGCTGCAATATACTAGACAATTTCATTAATATAGCTGAAAACGTACTTTTATTTCTGAATTCCATGTCCTTTTTATTTCTGAATTCCATGTCCTTTCATTTCTGAATTTCATGTCCTTTTATTTCTGGATGGTACTTCATAGCTTTCACAATGTTATACATTATTGAGACTAGAACGTCTTTGTGCCCAGTTATATATGAAATAATGTTCACATTGGCAGGCTAAAAATACAGCTCATACAAATGGCTTACAAGAAGTATCACCTTTGCATTACTCAGAATTTAGGAGTAAAAATGTCACAGGGTGGGCTTTTATAGTGTAAATGCTTTGAATGTGTGGAAAATGAGGCTTAGCACTGAAACCTGATACTGAGACTTGGTATTCTCACCTAATAAAAAAAAAAAAAAAAGTGAATTAGAAAACTATTCAAAGTAACCAGAAGTGGTATGATCATTTCAAGGATATTTAACCACTTCAGAATCATAGAAAGCTGAAGAAATTCAGTCTGTCCTATTAGACAGGCAGATATTCTTTCATGAATTAGCCACAAGCGACGATTTAGCGAGTTGTTTGCGTTCGAAAGATGGTCTATTAATTGTGACAATAATTTGAAAAGACTTTTGCTGTTCAGCCGTTACTGCGATCCACCATACAGCAACTACACACAAAGATTATTGAGCTTGTAGGTGAAGTGTAAAGTACTTATCTGCTAATGACTGGATGATTTATGATTAGACGAGGGGATGCAACAGCGATGAACGATAATCTTTCACCCAGGTAGATGTGGCCGATCCACAGAAACCCACTGATTTATCGTTTTATCGTTGCACGCTATTACACGTGGCGATTATCACTCACATTTGAATGATTATACGAAAATTCGTATGATAATCTCTCCATCTAATTGGGCCTTTAGGTCAGGAACACACACAGTTTTGATGCAGTTTTTGGTGCAGTTTTGTTTTAGCCAAACACAGGAATGGACACAAATGAAAGAAAATGCATCAGTCTTTTCTTTATATCTTGCCTTACTTTTGGAGCCACTTCTGGCTTTGGCTCAAAAAACTGTGTGTGTGATTCTAGCCTAATGAAACTCTACTATTAATTACCTAGAGGGTAAGTACACAAAGAGCAGATATGCTTCGTAAAATTACATAGCAAATTGTGGTGCAGTTTTTCGGGCGGGATGTCTGCTGCAGCAGAAAATAAACTTTATACTTACCACCCGGGCATTGTCATGGCGATGGGTCCCTCTACTCTGAATACAGCCTGGCCTCCTGGGATGATGCAGATCTATATGTGACCATTGCCTTTAATTGGCTGCAATAGTCACATGGGATGAAACGTCATCTTTTGAGGCAAGGCTGCACTCAGAACAGAGAATTGCGTCGCGGGAAAAAGAAGCGACATGCCCTTTCTTCTGGAAATTCTGTCTCTGACCTCCCATTGACATGGGAGGCAGAGAAAGAGTTTTTTGCAGCGTTTTTTGCTAGCGGCGCTCAATGGCCACAGGCAGAAAATACTGCAAAAAACGCAGCGAAAATCACGGCAATTGGCATGCAGGCAGGTCAAAATCTACCTCAAAATTCCGTCTGGAATATTTTTCTGTCTGCAAAAAACTCAGTGTGAACAGGGCCTTAGGCTTCATGCCCACTTCCGTCTTTTCCTTCAGGGTGCTAGCCGTTTTTCTGACAGCTAGCGCCCTGACCCATTCATTTCAATGGGGCCATGCACACTTCAGTTTTTTTGACGGTCCCGTTGCTCCGTTCCAAGCAAAGTAGAGCATGTCCTACTTTGGTCCGAGATTCCGTGACTGTGAGGCTCATGCAAGTCAATAGGGCCATCAAAAAAACTGAAGGCACACGGAAGGCATCTGTGTGCCGCCCACGTGTGACGGCCAGGCGGCAGAGGTACACATAGAGACAGATATCGCACTGCACTAATCGGCAGTCCCTTCTCTCTATCAGCACTGATAGAGAGAAGAGGCTGCTGATCAGTGCTGGAACGCAGCAATATTAAGAAAAATAAGTTCATACGTACCCTGGCCATTGTCTTGGTGACGCGTCCCTCTTCTGACATCCAGTCCGACCTCCCTGGAAGACGCGGCAGTCCATGTGACCGCTGCAGCCTGTGATTGGCTGCAGCGGTCACATGGTCTGAAACGTCATCTCAAGAGGCCGGACTAGAGGAAGAAGCAGGCAAGCAGGGAGTTCTGGGTAAGTAGTAACTTTTTTTTTTGCAGGTTTTTTTTAATGAACCATTAATCTATATTGTGAGCGCCGCGCATGGTATTCCCTGGCTAGCGGTAGTCTCTGTCCAGGGTGCTGAAAGAGTTAAAGGGCTGCACTGATCAGCAGTAACTCTTTTCTTTCAGCACCCTGGACAGTGAGTACTGCTGGACAGGGAATAGCATGTGCGGCACTCACAATATCGTGTACATAGTGTGAACGGGTTTCAGTTTCCTCTCGGAAACTGAAAAACGGAAGTGTACACGGAGTACACACGGGAAGCACACTGTTCTAATCACGGACACACAGATCCGTGAAAAACGGCAGTGAAAATTGTGATGCCTAGTGACATGTTTTCTGTACGTGAATGCTATTAACCCCTTCAGGACCCAACCTGTTTTGGCCTTCAGGACCCAGCCGATTTTTTTCAAATCTGACATGTGTTACTTTATGTGGTAATAACGTTGGAATGCTTTTACCTATCCAAGCGATTCTGAGATTGTTTTCTCGTGACATGATGTACTTTATGTTAGTGAAAAACATTTGTCGATAATTTTGGTATTTATTTCTGAAAAACACCACAATTTAGAAAAAATTAGCAAAAATTAGCATTTTTCTAAATTTAAACGTATCTGCTTCTAAAACAGATAGTAATACCACACAAAATAGTTACTAGTTAACATTTCCCATATGTCTACTTTATGTTTGCATCGTTTTTTGAACGTCCTTTTATTTTTCTAGGACGTTACAAGGCATAGAACTTTAGCAGCAATTTCTCTTATTTTAAAGAAAATTTCTATTTTTTCTATTTTTTCAGGGACCAGTTCAGTCTGAGGTGGCTTTGAGGGCCTTATATATTAGAAAATCCCCAGAAGGCACCCCATTTTGAAAACTGCACCCCTCAAGGTATTCGAATCAGCATTCACAAAGTGTTTTAACCCTTTAGGCGTTTTATAGGAATTAAAGCAATGTAGAGGTGAAATTTACACATTTTTTTTTTTTTGCAGAAATTAATTTCTAATAAATTTTTTTTTGTAACACAGAAGGTTTTACCAGTGAAATGCAACTCAATATTTATTGCCCAGATTCTGCAGTTTTTAGAAATATCCCACATGTGGCCCTAGTGTGGTAATGGACTGAAGCACCGGCCTCAGAAGCAAAGGAACACCCAGTGGATTTTGGGCCTCCTTTTTTTTAGAATATATTTTAGGCACCTTGTCAGGTTTGAAGAGGTCTTGTGGTGCCAAAACAGTGGAAACACCCCAAACGTTACCCCATTTTGGAAACTACACCCCTCAAGGAATTTATCTAGGTGTATAGTTAGCATTTTGACCACACAGGCTTTTCCGCTAAATTTATTAGAATTAGTCTGTAAAAATGAAAATCGACTTTTTTCTGAAAAAAACATAGAAATTTTTAATATTTACGAGGAATAATGAAGAAAATCACCCCAACATTTGTAAAACAATGTCTCCTGATTACAGTCATATCCCATATGTGGTAATAAACTGCTGATTGCACCCACAGCAGGGCTCAAAAGGGAAGGAGTGCCATTTGGATTTTGGAGCACGGATTTTGCTGGATTGGTTTTCGGTGCCATGTCGCGTTTGCAATGCCATGGAGAGACTAAAACAGAGGAAACCCCCCAAAAGTGACCCCATTTTGGAAACGACACCTCTCAAGGAATTTATCTAGGGATATAGTTAGCATTTTGACCACACAGGTTTTTTGCAGAATTTAGTGGAATTAGGCAGTGAAAATGAAAATCAACTTTTTTTTCTGAAAAAGCATAGAAATTTAAAATTTTTACAAGGAATAAAGGAAAAAAAGAACCACAACATTTGTAAAGCATTTTCTCCTGATTACGGCAATACTCCATATGTGGTAATAAACTGCTGATTGGACCCATGGCAGCGCTCAGAAGGGAAGTAGCGCCATTTGGATTTTGGAGCACGGATTTTGATGGATTGTTTTTCGGTGCCATGCCGCCTTTGCAACGCCCTGTGAGACCAAAACAGTGGTAGTTACCCTATTTTGGAAACCCCCCTCAAGGAATTTTTCTAGGGGTATAGTGAGCATTTAGACTCCACGGGTCTTTTGCAGAATTTATTAGAATTAGGCGGAGAAAATTAATATCACAATTTTTTTCCACTAAAATGTTGAATTTTCTAATTTTCACAAGGGATAGAGGAGAAATAAACAACCAATTTTTATAAAGCAATTTCTCCCGGGTACGGAAATACCCCACATGGGGTCATACATTTTTTTTCATTAGAAATGAATTAACCCTTTCAGGACTGATCCATTTTTTGCTTTCTTATTTTTGTTTTTCACTCCCCGCCTTCCAAGAGCCATAACTTTTTTCTTTTTCCGTCAGTAGAGTGGTGTGAGGGCTTATTTCTTGCAGGAGAAATTGTAGTTTCTATTGACACCATTTAAAGTGCCATAAAAAGTACTGGGAAACTGAAAAAAAATAGGAAAATATAGGAATATAGGAAAAAAATCTGATTCCATTTTTTGGGGTTTTCGTTTTTGGCGATTTAAATTATTTACGTTTTTTACGGTGTTCACCGTACAAGTTAAATAATTGTATATTGTAATAGTTCGGCCTTTTACGGACGTAGCGATATCAATTCTGTTTATTTTTTTACATTACTTTTGAAGAAAAATGGGAAAAGGTTTTTTTTCTTTCTCACTACTAATAACTTTAATTCTTCTACACATTTTATTAGTCCCCTTAGGGGACTTGTACCAGCGATCATTGGATCGCGGGTACAATATGCTGCGATACTAATGTATTGCAGTATATTGTTATTCTTACAGGCTTCTGTAACCGCACGATCGCTGTTCCTGTCCGTTAGTCCTGGGTGTCAGCTCTAATACACAGCCGACACCCGCAGCGTGTTGAGCGGGCTCAGCACGTGAGCCCGCTCCATACATCACCCCCGCACCATGACGTGCTATTAAGTCATAGTGCTCAAAGGGGTTAATGCACAGCGGATGGTGTGAATATTGCAATTTTGCACTGATGTGCCATTTTAGTGCATAATATGTCGTGCCCAGTTTGTGCCACTGAAGACAAATACCTCATAAAACGTTAAGCGGGTTCTCCCGGGTATGGCGATGCCATATATGTGGGCGCAAACTGCTGTTTGGTCACGCTGCAGGGCTCAGAAGGGAGGGACGCCATTTTGCTTTTGGAGCGCAGATTTTGCTTGGTAGTTTTTCTGTTTTGGGTTTCGCTGGAATTTCAGTTTATACTGTGGGGGCATATGTAATCTGCGCGGAGAACATCAGGGCATAATAAGAGGGTATAATAATGCGGTAAATAAATAATAATTCATAGATGTGTGGCCGGTGTCGCACTGATAAATGGTGTAAGATGTTACCCGCTTTTAGAAAACACTGCACATTTTGCATCGCCATAATCCTGGGAGCCAGAACTTCTTTATTTTTTCACCACCGGAGCTGCGTGAGGGCTTATTTGTTACGGGACAATCTGTACATTTCATTGGTACCATTTTGGGATACATGCGATTTTTTTGATCACTTTTTATTAAAGTTTTTTGCAAGCCGGGTGTCCAAAAACAAGCAATTCTGACAATGTTTTTTAGTTTATTTTTTGCGGCGTTCACCGTGCATTATAAATGGCCATTATATTTTGTTCTGCGGGTCGGTATGATTACGGCGATACCATATGTATATAGGTTTTTATTATGCTTTGCAGTGTTTGCGCAATAAAATCTCTTTTTTATAAAATAATTTATTTTCTGTCACCATATTCTGAGAGCCATAACTTTTTTATTTTTCAGTCAAAAAAGCTGTGTAAGGGCTTGTTTTTTGTGGGACGGGTTGTAGTTTTTATCTGTATTATTTTCGGGTACATGCGACTTTTTGATCACTTTTTATTCTCTATTTTGGGAGGGGTGGTGACCAAAAAATAGCGATTCTGGTGTCGTTTTTTAGTGATTTTTTTTGGGGTGTCCATTGTGCGGGAAAAATAACATTATAGTTTTATAGTTGGGGTCGTTACGAATGCGGTGATAACAGATATGTGTACTTTTTTTAACGTGTTCATTTTTTTCCTATAATGAAAGGCTTATTATAGGAAAAAAATGAAGTGTTTGTTTATATAACTTATAACTTTTATTTTTACACTTTTTTAAAATATTTTTATTATCTTTTTTTTACTTTTTTCACTTGTCCCACTAGGGGACACTTAGACTTGCAGCTTTGATCGCTGCTGGAGTGCATTACACTACACACGTAGTGTTATGCACTCCAACTGTCATTGTGACGTGACAGTCACACTGAAAGGAAGTCTCGGAGGACCGGCAGGAGGCTGCTCCTCTGAGGCTTCCGTACATGGCAACCCGGAGGTCATTGTCTGACCTCCGATTGCCACGACAAGCATCGGTAGCCCCCACGATCACTTCGTGGGGGCTGCCGATGTGCTTCAAACCACTTAAATGCGGCGACGGCAATCCGTCGCCGCATTTATGGGGTTAATTGCCAAAATCAGCGGCGATGGTCCGCTGACCGGCAAGGCTGGAGTGTCAGCTGTCAGGGACAGCTGACCTCCCGGTTCCCGGACACTGTCCGTTAGGACAGTGTGCGCCGAGAACTACTCCGCAATAGTACGTCTGGATGCGGGAACTAACCCCGCTGCAGGACGTACTATTGCGGAGCAGCGCGGCAAGAGGTTAAATTATACATCACATTTAAAAAAGCGCAATGTCAATTCTTGCGTTTCCTAATTCGAAAATTAGACATATTTTTACACTGAAGTTAATGGGAGGCTTTAAAACGCTGCCAAAAATCGCTGGCATGCTCTTTTGAGTGATTTTGTATGTGTAAGCGAGCGCTAGATATGCAGCACATATTTTTTGGCCAGTACATTTTTAACCCCTTAGGGACACAGCCTGTTTTGGCCTTCAGGACACAGCCAATTTTTTCAAATCTGACATGTTTCACTTTATGTGGTAATAACTTCGGAATGCTTTTACCTATCCAAGCGATTCTGAGATTGTTTTCTCGTGACACATGTTACTGGCAAAATTTGCTCGATACATTAAGTATTTATTTTTGAAAACACCAAAATTTAGCAAAAAATTGCAAAAATTAGCATTTTTCAAAATTTATATGTATCTGCTTGTAAGACAGATAGTAGTACCACACAAAATTGTTGCTAATTAACATCACCCATATGTCTACTTTAGATTGGCATTGTTTTTTGAACATCCTTTTATTTTTCTATGACATCACAAGGCTTAGAACTTAAGCAGCAATTTCTCACATTTTCAAGAAAATTTCAAAAGGCTATTTTGACAGGGACCAGTTCAGTTGTGAAGTGGATTTTAGGGCCTTATATATTAGAAACCCTTGATAAGTCACCCCATTTTAAAAACTTCACCCCTCAAAGTATTCAAAACAGCATTTAGAAAGTTTCTTAACCCTTTAGATGTTTCATAGGAATTAAGGCAATGTAGATGTGAAGTTTTCAAATTTCTTTTTTTTTTTTTGCAGAAATTAATTTTTTATCTATTTTTTTTGTAACACAGAAAGTTTTACCAGAGAAACACAACTCAATATCTATTGCCCAGATTCTGCAGTTTTTAGAAATACCCCATATGTGGCCCTAGTGCACTTATTGACTGAAGCACAGGCCTCAGAAACAAAGGAGCACCTAGAGGATTTTGGGGCCTCCTTTTTATTAGAAAATGTTTTACGCACCATGACGGGTCTGAAAGGCTCTTGCGGCGCCAAAACAGTGGAAATCCCCCATAAGTGACCCCATTTTGGAAAATATACCCCTTGAGGAAATTTTCTAGGGGTATAGTGAGCATTTTGACCCCGCAGGTTTTTTGCAGAAATTATTGGAAGTAGGCCGTGAAAATGAAAATCTACATTCTTTCAAAGAAAATGTAGTTTTAGCTATTTTTTTCTAATTTCCACAAGGACTAAAAGGAGAAAATGCACCACTACTTTTGTAAAGCAATTTCTCCCGAGTAAAACAATACCCCACATGTGGTTATAAAAGGCTGTTTGGACACACGGCAGGGCTTAGAAGGGAAAGAGCGCCATTTGGCTTTTGGAGCTCAAATTTAGCAGGAATGGTTTGCGGAGACCACGTCGCATTTGCAAAGCCCCTAAGGGACCAAAACCGTGAAAACACCAAAAAAGTTACTCCATTTAGGAAACTACACCCTTGAAGAATCCATCTAGGGGTGTAGTGAGCATTTTGAACCCACAGGGGTTTCATAGATTTTATTCGAATTGGGCAGTGAAGATAAAAAAAATCCTTTTTTTCCAATAAGATGTAGCTTTAGCTCAAAATTTTTCATTTTCTCAACAAATAAAAGAATAAAAGAACCCCAACATTTGTAAAGCAACTTCTCTGGAGTACGGCAATACCCCATTTGTGGTCATAAACTGCTGTTTGGGCACACGACAAAGATCAGAACAGAAGGAGCGCCATTTGACACCATGTCACTTTTGCAAAGCTCCTAAGGTACCAGTACAGTGGAAACTCTCCAAAAGTGACTCGATTCACGAAACTACACCCCTTGCGGAATTCATCTAGGGGTGTAGTGAGCATTTTGACCCCTTCAATAAGATGTAGTTTTAGCTGAAAATGTTTAATTTTCTCAACAAATAAATGAACAAATGTACGGCAATACCACATATGTGGTCATAAACTGCTGTTTGGGCACAGAGTAGGGCTCAGAAGGGAAGGAGCGCCATTTGGCTTTTGGAGTACAGATTTTGGATTGGTTTCTGGGTGCTATGTCGCATTTGCAAAGTCCCTGTGGGACCAAAACAGTGGATCCCCCCCAGAAGTGACCCCATTTTGGAAACTACACCCCTCAAGGTATTCACCTAGGGGTGTAGTGAGCATTTTAACCCCACAGGTGATTGGCAGAAATTGGTGTGCACTCGATGTTGCAGAGTGAAAATGGGATTTTTTTCCATAGATATGCCAATATGTGGCGCCCAGCTTGTGCCACTGGAGACACACACCCCAAAAATTGTTAAAAGGGTTCTCCCAGGTATGGCGATGCCATATATGTGGAAGTAAACTGCTGTTTGGGCACACTGTAGGGTTCAGAAGGGAGGTAGCGCCATTTGGCTTTTGGAGCGTGGATTTTGCTTGTAGTAGTTTTGTTTGGAGTCTTACTGGTGTTTCCATTTATAATGTGGGGGTACATGTAAGCCGGGCGGAGTATATAAGGGGCATTGTCAGGTGTTATAATAATGGGGTAAAAAAAAACAATAAAATAATTCATAGATATTTGTTACGCTGTGACACAATTCTTTCTGCACAGGCCGGTGTCGCAGTAATAAATGGTCCTTACTCATTCCCCTTTTGGTCCACACTCGGGATCTTTGCAGTTTGAGGAATTTTGCTGGGAAGTGTTGTCCTGGTATAATACGGGCACCCTTCCAGCAGATATGTTTGGGCCCTCCCCTTCCTGGTTCCCTAATTTTAGGGGCCTTGATAATTCGCCACTTGAAACAGAAGAAATGTTCCCCTCGGGCCGGCACAACTGCATATTTTTATTTCCTGGCTTATTGGAGCCTTAACTAATTTTATTTTTTCATAGACGTAGTGGTATGGGGACTGTTTTTTTTGTGGGACGAGCTGTAGTTTTTATTGGTACCATTTTGGGGTACATGCGACTTTTTAATCACTTGTTATCCTTTTTTTTTTGGGAGGCAAGGTGACCAAAAAACAGCAGTATTTTTAAACAGCGTTCACCATGCATTATAAATTACATGTTACCTTTATTTTGCAGGTCAGTCCGATTCCGGTGATACCTAATTTATAGCACTTTTTATGTTTTACAACTTTTTGCACAATAAAATAGCTTTTGTAAAGAGAATGGATTTTTTCTGTCGCCAAGTTGTGAGAGCCATAACGGTTTTAATTTTTTCGTCGACGGAGCTGTATGAGGGCTTGTTTTTAGCGAGACGAGTTATAGTTTTTATAGGTACCATTTTTGGGTACATGCGACTTTTTGATCACTTTTTATTTCAATTTTTGGAAGACAAATTGACCAAAAAATAGCAATTATGTCAGTATTTTTTAGTTTTTTTTTTTACGGCGTTCACTGTGCGGAATAAATAACATAATATTTTTATAGTTAAGGTCGTTACGGTCGCAGCGATACCAAATATGCATGGTTTTATTATTTTTTTCAATAATAAATGACTTGATAAAGGAAAAAGGGCGATTGTGTATTGTGTTATTATTTGAAACTTTTATTGTATTTTTTACAACTTTTATTTTTACTTTTTTTACACTTTTTTTTTACACTTTTCTTTAGTCCCACTAGGGGACTTGAAGGTCCAACTGTTTGTTTGATGTTCTAATACATTGCACTACCTATGTAGTGCAATGTATTAGAACTGTCAGTTGTTCACTGGCAGCAAGTCGATCAGGCTCCGCCTCCGGGCGAGGCCTAATCGGCTTCCGTAATGGCAGATAGGAAGCCATTGTTAGGCATCATGTTGCCATAGTAACAGTCGCCAGCCTTGCCATCGCATGGCAGGGCTGCCGATTTCATACAAACCACTTTGATGCAGCAATTGCATTGAATCGCTGCATTGAAGGGGTTAATGGCAGGAATCGGAGCTAGCTCCGGTTCCTGCAGATAGATCGGGGTATCCGCTGTAACATACAGCGGACACCCACTGCTGATGACGCCGGCGCCATCTTGCCGATGGTACCGGAAGCGTCCTGGGCCCCGCCACCGACGCCCCATAGGAGGATTCCGTTGCTGACAGACCGGGAGGTAAGTATACAGCTGTCACCCGGCGGTGATGTCGCTGGCTCAGCTCCTGAGCCAGCTCCATCTGTTTCACGTACAGTTACGTGGAGTTGCGGGAAAACACCATCTCCCATCACGTAACTGTACGTGAAATTGCGGGAAGGGGTTAAACATACCCCTCAGGTATTTAGGTACAGTACTTAAAAATCACCATAAAAAAGCGTGGAAAAAACACGGCAAAATACAGGTGTACATTAAAAACAGCGTAAAAAAACGCATGCGTTTTTTATGCGGACAATGCATCAGATTTTTTCTGCCTACAAATTACTCCATGTTAAAATACATTTGCAACATTCGTCTTTCAAGACAATGTTGTTTGTAGTGGGTTTTATAGTTCACTAAAACATGGCGGTTTAAAAAATTGTTGTGTCTGAAACCAGAGTGAAAAAGGTGTTGTGACATCCCATAAGAAAAAGGACTCAAAAAGGACTCAAATTTAATTGCTTATCCTCATGATATATTGTCAATATTTGATTGGTGTACACAACAAATGGAACGTGGCGTCTTCATTATGCTTATTTTCGGGGGTCCTGATACATATCATATTTAAATATTGATGTCTTCTCCTAAGGACCTGGATGGACAAACTATTTTGCTCTCCTTTAAACCCTTAGGGTATGTTCACACGCACTAATTATGGACGTAATTCGGGCGTTTTTGCCCCGAATTACGTACGAAAATAGCGCCTCAATAGCGTTGACAAACATCTGCCCATTGAAAGCAATGGGCAGACGTTTGTCTGTTCACACGAGGCGTATATTTACGCGCCGCTGTCAAATGCCAGCGTAATAGACGCCCGCGTCAAAGAAGTGACCTGTCACTTCTTTGGGCGTAATTGGAGCCGTTACTCATTGACTCCAATGAATAGCAGCGCCAATTACGTCCGTAATGGACGCGGCGTTCAAGCGCCTGCACATGCCGTTACGGCTGAAATTACGGGGATGTTTTCAGGCGGAAACATCCCCGTAATTTCAGCCGTTACGGACGCTGTCGTGTGAACATACCCTTAAAGACCAGGCCAATTTGAGTTTTTTCATTTTCGTTTTTTCCTCCCAGCATTCCAAAAGCCATAACTTTTCTATTTCTTTGTCGACATAGCCATATGAGGGCTTGTTTTTTTGCGGTACACGTTCTAGTTTTTCATGGCACCATTTATTTCACCACATAATGTACTGGTAATCTGGAAAAAAACATATTTGTGGAGTGAAATGGGCAAAAAACAGCGATTACACCATTCTTTGGAGGGTTTTGTTTCTACAGCGTCCATTAGGCAGTAATAACTACGTATTCACCTTACTCTACAGGTTGATACGATTACGGCAATACCAAATGTATATCTTTTGTTTTATGTTTTACCACTTTTAAAAAAATAAAACAATTTGCTAAAAAAAAAAAAAATTTTGTGTCACCATATTCTGTACGTGGCATGTCGTTAAAGGGTTAACCCCTTTCCGACGTATGACATATACTTATGTCATAGCTGGGTAAGGTAAGTGTGGAGCGGGTTCACGGGCTGAGCTCGCTGCTGTATGTTACAACTGACACTTTACTGTAACGAGCTCCTTTAACCCTTTAGATGCGCAATAGCGACCGCGGCATTTAAAGTGTTAGAAAGACAGGCGTATCCCCCTCTGACAGCTCATCGCCCCCCCCCCAAAGGTTGGCATGATAGCCTGGGGGCCTAATGAAGGCCCCCAGGTCTGGCATCTCTTTGTACGCCAATTAAGCCCTGCCTCCTGCGAAGCCTGTCAGAAAGACGACATACTGCAATACATTAGTATTGTAGTATATAATGCTAGCGATCCAACGCTGGTTCAAGTCCCCTAGGGGTACTAATAAAACAAGTAAAAATCTGTTAAATAAAAAAAAATTATGTACAAGAAAAAAAGTATTTAGACGTGGCGGAAATTTGCAGCTGCAGATTTTGGCACAAATTCAAGGCAATTACGCAATGAATCTGCGGCAAAATTTGCATATTTGACAGTTCTGTTCAGACGTGGCAGATTTTGCAGCGTACTTTGCAAAGTCTGAAATCCGCAGTGAAAATCCACTGCTTCTCCGCAACAGACCATGCATGCTGCGGAATGTAAATTCCACACTGCAAGCTAGTTTCCGCACTGTTATATTTCCCAACGTCTGCACTAAGTTACCTAAAAAGCAATAGAAGCCAAAGAAAATAAAGTCTGCTGCGTGTTTCCACTGCAGCCTGACTGCAGCGGAATTCCGCAGCAAATCCGCCACATCTGAACATGCCCTAAAAATTATAATAAACATAATTGGTATCGCCACATCCGTAATAGCCTGAATAATTACAATATATCATTATTTAACACGCACCGTAAACGCCAGGAAAGAAGTAAAATCGCTGTTTTTTGGTCACATTATCTTCCACAAAATAAAAAGTGATCAAAAACTTGCATGTACCCCAAAATGGTCCCATAAAAACTACAGCTTGTCCTGAAAAAAATATGCCCTAATACCGCTCTATCGACAAGAAAATAAAATAGTTATCGCTGTCAGAATTTGGCGACACAAAATAAATTTAATTTCTTACAGTTAGTTTTAAAAAGAAAAAAAATCGATACAAATTTGGTGTTGCCATAATCATATTGACCCGCAGAATAAAGCTAACATGTCGTTTGAATTGCATGGTGACCACCGTGAAAACAAAGCGGAAAAAACAATGGAGCAATCACTGTTTTTCTTTTTCATTTTCAACCCCACAAAGATATTTTTTCCTGTTTCCTAGTACATTATATGGTACAATAAATATCATATTATAGTATTGGCGATGAACAGAAACAAGAAGGTATCAAAAACTGCTATAAATATGGTGGATCCTTCTCTCAATGACTGTCGGGAATGGAATCAGAACATACTTCTTGTGATGTCATAATCTATGATCTAGACATGGAGCATCTGCAGACACTTCCTGTGTTCACATCATGTAGAATCTGGGTGTGGTCCATTTACACATGCTTCCTGTGATATCATGATGTAGTTCTGATATATTATGACATCATCAGGCCCAGGGGCGTAGCTAGGGGGGGCAGGCGGGGCATGTGCCCCGAGCGCAGCTTAGAGGGGGGCGCCAGCGCCCCCTCCTCCTGCACTATAATTGTACCTGTGCCGCAAAGACACAGGTACAATTAGAAGCAATGAATGACCGGGTACGTTCCGTGCCCGGCCATTCAGCTCCTTTCCACGAATGAAGCGACTGGTACCTTTTGTACCCGTGACGCTTCCGTCGATGAAAGTCGCTGACTGACTGACAGGGAAAGTCATCCTGCCCAGCCAATCAGCGCCTTTCATAGACGCCGCGTTCAACCCCCTGGAGACCTGCGCAGAAGAGAGCAGGTCTCCATGGCTGCTGGACGGCGTGGGAGCGGGAATAAGGTGAGTTTAAATAGTTTTATTTTTTTATTTTTTTAATTGTAATAAAAGTGTGCGGCTGTATCTACGGAGGGGACTTTATCTACACGCGGGGGGCTTTATCTATGGGGGGGGTGTCTATCTACAGGGGGACTATATCTTCAGGGGGTGGGCTATATACAGGGGTACTATATCTACAGGGGGTGGACTATATACAGGGGGACTATATCTATAGGGGGGCTATATCTACAGTGGGGCTATATCTACAGGGGGGGCTATATACTGGGGTGGGCTATCTATGGAGCACCATATACAGGGGTGGGCTATAGCTACAGGGGGGCTATATAGTATATAGCCCCCTGTAGCTATAGTCCACCCCTGTATATGGTGCTCCATAGATAGCCCCCCCTGTAGATATAGCCCCCCTGTAGATATAGCCCCC
Organism: Rhinoderma darwinii; assembly: GCF_050947455.1. NCBI lineage: Eukaryota > Metazoa > Chordata > Amphibia > Anura > Rhinodermatidae > Rhinoderma > Rhinoderma darwinii. The sequence continues at coordinate 98,971,285 of NC_134689.1, forward strand.
CTGTATATATAGCCTCCCTATAGATATAGTCCCCCTGTATATAGCCCACCCCTGTAGATATAGCCCCCCTGTAGATATAACCCAGCCCTGTATATAGCCCAGCCCTGTATATAGCCCAGCCCTGTATATAGTCCAGCCCTGTATATAGCCCAGCCTGTAGATATGGTCCCCCTGTAGATATGGTCCCCCTGTAGATATAGCCCACCCCTGTATATAGTCCCCCTGTAGATATAGCCCACCCCTGTATATAGTATCCCACAAATAGCTCCCCCTATAGTGCTCCACAGAAAGCCCACCCCTGTATATAGCCCCCTTGTACATATAGTCCACCCCTGTATATAGTGCTCCACAGATAGCCCACCCCTGTATAATCTAGTGGAGCACTATATACAGGGGTGGACTATATGTACAAGGGGGCTATATACAGGGGTGGGCTATCTGTGAAACACTATATACAGGGGTGGACTATATGTACAAGGGGGCTATATACAGGGGTGGGCTATCTGTGAAACACTATATACAGGGGTGGACTATATGTGGAGCACTATATACAGGGGTGGGCTATATCTACAGGGGGGCTACATACATGGTTGGGCTATCTGTGGAGCACAATATACAGGGGTGGACTATATGTGGAGCACTATATACAGAGGTAGGCTATATCTACAGGGGGGCTATATACAGGGGTGGACTATATGTACAAGGGGGCTATATACAGGGGTGGGCTATCTGTGAAACACTATACAGGGGTGGACTATATGTGGAGCACTATATACAGGGGTAGGCTATATCTACAGGGGGGCTATATACAGGGGTGGGCTATCTGTAGAGCACTATATACAGGGGTGGGCTATCTGTAGAGCACTATATACAGGGGTGGGCTATCTGTAGAGCATTATAGGGGGAGTTATTTGTGGGACACTATATACAGGGGTGGGCTATATGGGGGCACTATCTACAGGGGGCTCTATGGCAGACACTATCTACAGTGTGTGTGTTTGTGTGTGTGTGTGTGTGTGTGTGTGTGTGTGTGTGTGTGTGTGAGACACGGTGTATGGTGCTATTATAATTAGAGGTGCAGTGTATGGCGCTATTATATTTAGGGCCATAGTGTGTGGTATAATGATAACTTTATCTTTGTTTATAGGTGCAGAAATGTTGGAAAAGTGAGAAGCTGAAGACATCTGAGCGGCAAACGGATGGAGAAAAATAACTAGAATCTGAGACGTCACCGGTGAGTCACTTAATGTAAATGTTTATTCTGCCTCTAATCAGTAATGTAGTCAATGTATGATCTGCAGTGAGATGATGGGTGGTGTGATTATAATATGATTTATTTTTTGTGTAAATACATCTCCCAGCATATCCTCACCATTGTTCGGGCCATGCTGGGAGCTGTAGTTTTAAGCCGTACACACCTATATGGCAGGGGTTGCACTAAATTGAGCTGTATTTGTTCTGGTGGTGTATAAATGTATTGAGCTTGGTTCTGGTGTTGTGTATAGAACCATATTGCTTGTAAAATGTACAAGTGTTTTTATGCTCGCGTTACATAAAAAGAAATGACACGTCGATTGGAAGAGAAAACAAACACGGCGAGGGGGAAGGAGATGTCGGGAAAGAGGTTGGGGGGGGGGGGGGGCGCCATACTGAATCTTTGCCCCGGGTGCTGGAGAACCTAGCTACGCCTCTGATCAGGCCTATAAGTATGTCTCACAGCTTGACAAATGTGTATAATTGTTTTCTATTCTTAGATCATTGTTACCATCTGCTGCCCGGGCACTTTACCATCGGTAGAGGTAAGTGCTTTGTAGTAATTATCATTGTATTCGAGAACTGTTCTAGAATTATGTAATTACTAAACTTAATTTTATTTTTCACTTGGGGGCAGTCTTTACAAGAACAACAATGGTAACATCTAGAACATCTATAATAACATCATGATTAACAACATGATTAACAACATCAATACCATCTATAATAACATAATCTTTAATACTTTTTATATCATCTATAATATCATCTATAATAGAATCTCGATAGCATCTTAAAATTCAAATAAAGACTCCTCTATAGATCAAATCTTTGTTTAGAGAAAATAAGAAAGATTCAGTGAGTACTATGTTAATAAGGCCTCATTCACACGGCAGGGTTTCCCGGCCGGGTGCTGGCCGTTCATAAATCGGCCGGCACCCGGCTGCATTAGATGGGGCTATTCACACGACCGATTTTTTGACGGCCGGGAAAACCGCCCGTCAAAAAATAGGACATGATCTATTTTCGCCCGGGTACCCGGCCGCCCGGCTCCCATAGAAGTCTATGGGGCCGGGTAATACCCGGCCATCACCGGGATGTGTCCCGAGTGACGGCCGGGTTTCCCGGCGCTTGCGCTCTATCTCCTCCTCACAGCGCAGAGTGCATGTGAGGAGGAGGAGTTGATGCCATTCTGACGAATGGCATCGCTGTACACGGTGTGGCAGGGCCGGGGTGTACAGCAGGTGGAGGGAGCGCTGCGCTGGCTCCCTTCTCCTGCTTGTTTTAAAAGCGCCCTGGCCCGGCGACACCTTTGATGGCGCCGCTAGCAGCTGCAGCAGCTGCTGCTGCTGCTGCTGCTACTACTGTAGCGACGCCACTATAGCAGAGCGGGGAGGTATCTCCCCGCTCTGCTATGTGCTAGCCGCACTTTAGCTCCTTGAAGGAGCGGAATCCCCGTGTGTTTGGGGATTCCGCTCCTGGACAGAGCGCTTGATGTCTCTGTCCATATCTGGGCAGTGACATCAGGGGAAACTCCTGAAGCAGAATCCCCGAACACATGGGGATTCCCCTTCAGGAGTTGTCGCTGATGTCACTGTCCGGATCTGCCCGGCCCGGCACGGATGCATAACTTTATGCAAACCGGCCGGGCAGAATGGCCGATTTTACCGGCCGGCACTCGGGCTCGGACGCGACCCGGTCGTGTGAATCCCGCCTAAATGTAACATTTTCATGGTTGTTGTAAGACTCTTCCATGTGTGGGGGTCACAGTCTGGTCTCTATTAGGTATTCATGTGTTTGTCTTTTCATTGTGTTTTTGTCTTTTTTAAATGGTCTTTATCATTTTAATTTTGTTATATGCTTTTTTGTTATTTAAAATGTTTAATTTTTGAATAGGATCTGACTATTCTAGTGCCTGAAGACCTGATAATTGAGAAATATAAGAAAAAATTTCAGCTCATCTCATCCAAGCTTGCAGCCAGGGCCGGACAGCCCATCTGGCAATTCTAGCAATTACCAAATCGGCTATTGTCTGCAGTGTGTCGCTGACGTTTTTTTCTTAACATGGGACTGTATGTTAGAATGGAATTGCAGTGATGTTTCACACATGCGACCAGTATTTAGATTTGGTGCTGCCCTAGATACTTTTAGTACTGATACCCCCCATAACTCCCGAAGTTATGGAAACAGCATAGCTCGCTGACACTGCAGCTCCAGCTCTGGACCAAGGAAAGGTAAGTATTAATTTTTTTGCTTTTTTTTATGTGTTACTAATGTGTTTTTTTGTGTTGGATTGTGTTTTTTTACAGGTTCGGTTGTTGAACTACTGCGGATTTGAGGACTCATTTCATTACGGCGTTTTTTTATTTTCAATAAAATGGTTAACGAGGGTTGTGTAGGTTTTTTATTTCCCAAAAATATTTTTTCTGTGTGTCTATGTTTCTTTTTAATTTTAATACTGCCGCCTTAGTAATGGCCACTCTGATTGACAGCGTCCATTACTAAGGTGGGGCTTAGTGTTAGCAGGTGAAAAGGCTAGCAGTAACCCCCCCATTATAACCCCGTACCCTCCGCCACTAGGGGTACCAGTAAGAGCCGGGCATGATCCAGAAGTGATGGTCGGCCAATGGGGCGGCTGCAAGCTGGTATTGTTAGGCTGGGAAATCCCAAAAACAGTGGCCCTTCCCACCCTTGTAATGCTAGCCTGCTGTTGCTATGTTGTATCTGGCTGGTTATGAAAAATTCTTGAATGTATGACCAGCATCCTTACAATAAAAACACAGACCCTTGCGTCTTCGAAAAAGTCTCCATTCCTGAGAAAACATAGAGGAGCCTAACTGCATAGGCTCTTGCGCATCAGAAGAAGGGTTCTTAGTGCAGAGAAGGTCATAACAGTTTTTCTTAATTTTTGTGTTCACGTAGTCACCAATCCAGATGTACTACAAGGGTCATAGTATCCTCTAGAGCAGGGGTCTCAAGCACGCTGCCCGCGGGCCGCATGCGGCCCCTGGGGCTGTCATCTGCGGCCCGCGGGACACAGCCGCTAGTATCGGCTCTGCTCCGAGACTCTGGAATTAACTGACATCGCTGTCCACATATGAACAGCGATGTCTGGGGCTTCCCCAGAGCCAGAGTCCCGAGCAGAGCGCTGGTGTCGGCTCTGCTCCGGGACTCTGTGGAATTCCCTGACATCGCTGTCCACATATGAACAGCGATGTCTGGGGCTTCCCCAGAGCCGGAGTCCCGGGCAGAGCGCTAGTACAGGCTCTGCTCCGGGACTCTGTGGAATTCCCTGACATCGCTGCCCATATATGGACAGTGTGTCAGGGTCTTGCCCAGAACGGAGCAGAGCGCTGGTGTCGGCTCTGCTCCTGGACTCTGTGGAATTCCCTGATATCGCTGTCCACATATGAACAGCGATGTCTGGGGCTTCCCCAGAGCCGGAGTCCCGGGCAGAGCGCTAGTACAGGCTCTGCTCCGGGACTCTGTGGAATTCCCTGACATCGCTGCCCATATATGGACAGTGTGTCAGGGTCTTGCCCAGAGCGGAGCAGAGCGCTGGTGTCGGCTCTGCTCCTGGACTCTGTGGAATTCCCTGACATCGCTGTCCACATATGAACAGCGATGTCTGGGGCTTCTCCAGAGCCGGAGTCCCGAGCAGAGCGCTGGTGTCGGTTCTGCTCCGGGACTCTGTGGAATTCCCTGACATCGCTGCCCATATATGGACAGTGTGTCAGGGTCTTGCCCAGAGCGGAGCAGAGCGCTGGTGTTGGCTCTGATCCTGGACTCTGTGGAATTCCCTGACATCGCTGTACACATATGAACAGCGATGTCTGGGGCTTCCCCAGAGCCGGAGTCCCGAGCAGAGCGCTGGTGTCGGCTCTGCTCCGGGACTCTGTGGAATTCCCTGACATCGCTGCCCATATATGGACAGTGTGTCAGGGTCTTGCCCAGAGCGGAGCAGAGCGCTGGTGTCGGCTGTGCTCCTGGACTCTGTGGAATTCCCTGACATCGCTGTCCACATATGAACAGCGATGTCTGGGGCTTCCCCAGAGCCGGAGTCCCGAGCAGAGCGCTGGTGTCGGCTCTGCTCCGGGACTCTGTGGAATTCCCTGACATCGCTGCCCATATATGGACAGTGTGTCAGGGTCTTGCCCAGAGTGGAGCAGAGCGCTGGTGGCGGCTCTGCTCCGGGACTCTGGGGAAGCCTCTGGCTGTCCATACATCGACAATGATGTCAGGGGCTTCCCCAGAGCAGGAGTCCCAGTGATGTCAGGAGCACAGCTGGAGTCCCAGGAAGAGCCTACTAGCGCTCTGCCTGGGACTCCAGCTCTGGGCAAGCCCCTGACATCACTGGGGCAGCCTCTACAGAGGGCACTGGGGCAGCCTCTACAGAGGGCACTGGGGCAGCCTCTACAGAGGGCACTGGGGCAGCCTCTACAGAGGGCACTGTGGCAGCCTCTACAGAGGGCACTGTGGCAGCCTCTACAGAGGGCACTGTGGCAGCCTCTACAGAGGGCACTGTGGCAGCTTCTACAGAGGGCACTGTGGCAGCCTCTACAGAGGGCACTGTGGCAGCCTCTACAGAGGGCACTGTGGCAGCCTCTACAGAGGGCACTGTGGCGTTATTTACAAGTGGGTGTGTGACAGTATCTGAAGAGGACACTGGCATTATCTAGGGGTGTGTTGCATTATCTACAGAGGGCACTGTGGCCTTATCTACAGAGGGCACTGTGGCCTTATCTACAGAGGGCACTGTGGCCTTATCTAGAGAGGGCACTGTGGCCTTATCTACAGAGGGCGCTGTGGCCTTATCTACAGAGGGCGCTGTGGCCTTATCTACAGAGGGCACTGTGGCCTTATCTACAGAGGGCACTGTGGCCTTATCTAGGGGTGTGTTGCATTATCCACAAAGGGCACTGCGGCAGCATCCACAGAGGGCACTGCAGCAGCATCCACAGAGGGCACTGCGGCAGCATCCACAGAGGGTACTGCGGCACTATATAAAAAGGGGCTGCCCAATCTTGACATGTGTGCTAACTGAGCCGCCGGACTGCATTTAGCGGCACTTAAACTGGAAAGCTGGATTGTTGAAATAAGCACGTGGAGAAATATCTCACATTTTAAACCTAGCGCTATTATTATAGTAATGTAGTATTATTATTCTAGTAATATAGTGTTATAGTAGTTCAAATAACTAATTGATTAACAATAATTTTGTATTGTATCAAATTTGAAAGTAATGCAGCCCGACAACTTCCCATTTTTTCTATATGCGGCCCACTTACCCGGCCGAGTTTGAGACCCCTGCTCTAGTGCAAGTGGTGGAGGATAATTAATTAAGAGATATTTTCTAAGATTTCTGAAAGGCCTCGGCGGAATTGACTTCGGAGTGCAGCATCATTCCATTGAGAAGAAATAGACCATCGTCTCAACTCCGAACAATATTCCTGGACAGGGCGTAGTCCTGCTGGAGAGATAACATCTTGGCCTCGGCTACTGCAGTAACGTCTGGTTCACCATAATTTAAACCCAGGGCCGCAAAAAAGGTTTCCACAGAAAAAAGTTCAGGGGGTTCAGGTCCCAATGAGAAGGGCCAGGTATGAGGATCACCCTGCAAGAGTGAAATGACCACACCCACTTGCTGTTGCTCAGCTCCTAAGGAGATAGGTCTCAGATGAAAATATAATTTACAACAGTCCCAAAACTGAACAAAAGACTTACGATCACCAGAGAAACGATGAGGCAAGTTCACTTTAGGTTCCACAAGAGATGCTGCTGAAGCGACTGCTCGGGCCTGCGCAGTTTTATGCTGTCGATCCTTTACAGCCAAACCTTAAGTTAGATCTTGCATTTGTTCCACAAGGGCTTTCATAGATTCCATCGTGGAAACAATAATATAGATGGGCCTGTGTATATGTTATGGAATTGCAATTTAAGCGATTCTCCAAAGGCTGTGCACATAAAACCGCAACCTCAAATCCGTCACAACTCTTATCGACAGTGTCTAAGGCGAACCTAAGGTGTTCGCCAGAGCCGACCACAAGGTGGGATGGTTTTTGCTGCTTAGGACCCAGGTTGTCTTAGCAAAGTTCAGCGTTGGATAGGAGCTACAATGCAGAATAACCTAAGCTGTAAACCAGACAGCCAGAAGTTAACAGAAAGTCCAAATCAGAAGGCAAGCGGATATCAGGAAAAGCAGGTCAAAACCATCCGGGAGTGGATAATCCAAATCAGCAAACAAGGGGTTAACGAGAGACAAGCCGAGGTCAGTTTCCATAAGGTCCAGAATTCAGAAGTGCAGGGAATGAAGGAAGCTTGATCAAAATACCAGAGGACAGGAAAATGCACAAGCACAGACAGGAGAAGGAAGCCAGGTATAAATACAACCCCACAGCTGATTGGCAGAAGGACAGAGAAGAGAGATAGGCTCAAGGAAAAAGAGGAACCACCCAGAAGCTAGACAAGTTGTCATAGCAACCTTAAGAGAACAGGTGTTTTCCTAACAGTAGTGGATGTTACCTGCAGTCCCGTAGAACACCACAGATAACACACAGTGATAACTCTCTGAGTACAGATAATGCAGTAGATGTCACCTGAAGTCCTATGTAATACCACAGATAACACACAGTGATAAATCTCTGACTACGGATAATGTAGTAGATGTTACCTGCAGTCCTATGTAACACCACAAATAACACACAGTTATAACTCTCTGTTTACATATAATGTAGTGGATGTTATCTGCAGTCCTATGTAACACCACAGATAACACAAAGTGATAACTCTCTGAGTACAGATAATGCAGTAGATGTCAGCTATAGTCCTATGTAATACCACAGATAACACACAGTAATAAATCTCTGAATACAGATAATGTAGTAGATTTTACCTGCAGTCCTATGTAACACCACAGTTAACACACAGTGATAACTCTCTGAGTACAGATAATGCAGTAGATGTCACCTGAAGTCCTATGTAATACCACAGATAACACACAGTAATAACTCTCTGACTACGGATAATGTAGTAGATGTTACCTGCAGTCCTATGTAACACCACAGATAACACACAGTTATAACTCTCTGATTACATATAATGTAGTGGATGTTATTTGCAGTCCTATGTAACACCACAGATAACACACAGTGATAACTCTCTGAGTACAGATAATGCAGTAGATGTCACCTATAGTCCTATGTAATACCACAGATAACACACAGTGATAAATCTCTGAGTACGGATAATGTAGTAGATTTTACCTGCAGTCCTATGTAACACTACAGATAACACACAGTGATAACTGAGCACAAATATTGTAGTAGCTGTTACCTGCTGTCCTATGTAACACCACAGATAACACAGTGATAACTCTCTGAGTACAGATAATGCAGTAGATGTTACCTGTAGTCCTATGTAACACCACATATAACACACAGTGATAACTCTCTGAGTCCAGATAATGTAGTAGTGTTATCTGCAGTCCTATGTAACACCCCAGATAACACACAGTGCTAACGCTCTGTGTAAAGACTAATGTAATAGTTGTTATCTGCAGTCCTATGTAACACCACAGATAACACACAGTGATAACTGTCTGAGTACAGATAATGTAGTAGTGTTCTCTGCAGTCCTATGTAATACCACAGATAACATTGATAACTCTCTGAGTACAGAAAATACAGTTGATGCACACACAGAAATATATACAAATACAGACACATACATAGGCACTTAGACCCAAAAATACACACTCAGAGACACATATAACCACATACTACATAGATATATACACAGACAGACAAATATTCACACATATTGGAACCTATACACATACAAACACAGAGACATATAGAAACACAAACAACAGACAGATTGAGCACTCCTCTTGCTTCTTCTGCTCATGTCTCCTCCGTGCGGGCCCTGAGTCTAAGACACTCTAACTGTTCTTGGATTGGCTACAACTGCTCATGTGAGCAGTTCTGTCCAGTCCATGAACAGAGGGCGTGTCTTAGAAGCACTGGGGTAGCCCCCCTGCTCCTGACCTATGAGTGACCTGACCGATAGTAATTCTTAAAAAAAAACTAAAAAAAAAAACAATCCTGCAGCCGCCCCCCTGCTGGATGACCTAGGCACTGCTCCCCAAGTACCTAGTGGCAAATACGGGCCTGCATGGGACTGTATGTTGGAGGCGGCTGAAGGGAGGGAAGAGTTGCTTTTTTTACATGGGACTCTATGCTTGAGGTGGCTAAAGGAAGGGGAGTGAGGTTTTCCACATGTGACTGTATGTTGGAGGGGGCTGAATGGAGGGACGTGATGTTTTGCACATGAGACTGTATGTTGGAGGTTGATGAATGGGGGGAGTGAGTTTTTTTTTTACATTGAACTGTATGTTGAAGGGGGCTAAAGGGAGAAGTGATGTTTTGCACATGGGACTGCATGTTGGAGGGGGCTGAATGGCGTGAAGTGATGTTTTTCACATGAGCCTGTATGTTGGAGGAAGATGATGGGAAGGGAGTGATTTTTTTTTTTACATTGAACTGTATGTTGGAGGGGGCTGAAAGGAGGGCAGTGATGTTTTGCACATGGGAATACATGTGGGATGTGGCTGAAGGGAGGGGAGTGATATTTTGCATGTGGGACTGTATACTGGAGAGACTGTATGTTAGAGGGGGCTGAAAGGAAGGGAATGATGTTTTGCACATGGGACTGTATAATGGAGGGGGCTCAGGGGAGGGGAATTATGTTTTGCACATGGGACTGTATGTTGTAAGGGATTGTTGTTGCAACCTGTAGGGATATTATCAGCCCTAGGATAGGTCAGCCCTGCTGTTCTCCTCAACTATGTATTTATCACTTGGCTATCACTCCGGCCCTGGTTGCAGAACGTAAGGCTGGACTGACTACCATCTTCACATCATCTAAAGCTTCTTCCACATCTCCTCATCATTCTGGACCTTCAGCGATCCTCTCAATAAAGAGGACATCTGCTGAGGTACTACAATGTTGATCAGGCTAAGAGCACCATCTCCAGTATTTCATCATCCTTGATAAAACATACCTCCAAGGGTGGTGACATTTCACAAGTGTCTTCATGCTCCAAGATGCTAGATTCTCCTGCCTCCAGAAATCAGCAGGAAGGCCTTAAAGAAATGATTCTGACAATGCTGCAAACAAAGGAATGTTTTATACACTATCAGTGTCTATTGTTTTACAGGGTATCTCTGACTTTGAACTAAATTTACTTAGGGAACCTCTATAAGTAAATATCAATATCATACTTACCTCCTACTTTATTGGCCCTTGGAGTAAAACCTAGACCCTCTAAACAAGGGTAAAACCTACTTTTTAGTAAATATTACAGAAACATTTTTGTCATCTGTGGCACACTTAGAAGGCAGCATAACAAAGATGAACATGGGCACCCCCAATTATGGCTTTGAATTTTGCCACTCAGAAAAGAAGGGCCTGCTGTTTGTATCTCCCTTGATGCCCTTTCAGGATTTCAGGACCCATGGACCAATTTCTGCCATTGCTAACAATTTAGTTCCTCTGAAGAGGAAATTCCTACTGTAATGTACAGAGTGGGCCATTTATATGGATACACCTAAATAAAATTGGAATAGTTGGTGATATTAACTTCCTGTTTGTGGCACATTAGTATATGGGAGGGGGGAAACTTTTCAAGCTGGGTGTTGACCATGGCGGCCATTTTGAAGTCGGCCATTTTGTATCCAACTTTAGTTTTTTCAATGGGAAGAGGGTCATGTGACACATCAAACTTATCGAGAATTTCACAAGAAAAACAATGGTGTGCTTGGTTTTAACGTTACTTTATTCTTTCATGAGTTATTTACAAGCTTCTCTTTGTTTACAGCCATTGACATGTCGCAGAGGTTAACACGTGAGGCGCGGATAGAAATTGTGTTGATGTCTGGTGAACGCAGTACCCGGGTCATTGCAGCAGATTTCAATGCAAGGCACCCTACGAGACCACCCATCTCCCATGCTACAGTTTGCAAACTGCTTGCCAAGTTTCGTGAAACTGGTTCAGTGTTGGATTTGCCCAAATGTGGACGCATGAAAACTGTCACTAATGAACAAACATCAGTGGCTGTCCTAGCTTCATTCAGCAAGAGCCCACAGCGTAGCACTCGCCGCATGTCACTGGAGAGTGGCATCAGTCGAACATCCCTTCGGCGGATATTAGCTACTCACAAATGGCACCCTTACAAACTCCAGCTGCTGCAGCATCTCAACGAGGATGACCCAGATCGGCGCACTGAATTTGCAGAATGGGCAAAACAAAAATTGAAATAGGACCCTCAGTTTACACAGAACATTTTGTTCAGTGATGAGGCAAACTTTTATGTGAATGGTGAAGTTAACAAACAAAACCACCGCTATTGGTATGACACTAACCCACATTGGATAGATCCCTCCAAGACTGTTGGAACACAAAAATTGATGGTATGGTGTGGTATATGGGGTACAAAGATAGTGGGGCCATTCTTCATCAATGGAAACCTCAAGGCCACGGGATATCTGAAATTGCTACATGATGATGTGTTTCCCTCTTTATGCACTGAAGCTGGCACGTTCCCTGAGTTTTTCCAGCAAGATGGTGCACCACCACATTATGGGTGTCAGGTCCAAGCATTCCTAGATGAACAGTTTCCTGGAAAGTGGATTGGTCGTCGTGGGCCAGTTGAATGGCCCCCTAGGTCTCCCGATCTGACCCCCTTAGACTTTTATCTTTGGGGTCATCTGAAGGCAATTGTCTATGCTGTGAAGATACGAGATGTGCAGCAACTGAAACTACGGGTACTGGAAGCCTGTGCTAACATTTCTTCTGCGGTGTTGCTATCAGTGTGTGAAGAGTGGGAGAAGAGGGTTGCATTGACAATCCAACACAATGGGCAGCACTTTGAACACATTTTATAAGTGGTCAGAAACTTGTAAATAACTCATGAAAGAATAAAGTAATGTTAAAACCAAGCACACCACTGTTTTTCTTGTGAAATTCTCGATAAGTTTGATGTGTCCCACTGAAAAAACTAAAGTTGGATACAAAATGGCAGACTTCAAAATGGCCGCCATGTTCAACACCCAGCTTGAAAAGTTTCCCCCCTCCCATATACTAATGTGCCACAAACAGGAAGTTAATATCACCAACCATTCCCATTTTATTTAGGTGTATCCATATAAATGGCCCACCCTGTACTTAACCCCTTCCCGCTGCGGCCCCTTTTGACCTTCCTGACAGAGCCTTATTTTTTAAATCTGACTTTGAAATGCTTTTTACCTATCCAAGCAATTCTAAAATTGTTTTCGCGCTTTATGTTACTGGTAAAACTTGGTCGATACATTCAGTATTTAATTGTCAAAAACACCAAAATTTAGCAGCAAATTGAAAAAATTAGCATTTTTATCAATTCAAATCTGCTCGCAAGACAATGTCCAAATAGGAAAAATGGATAGCACAGTATAACAGCAACCTCCAGGGTAGCAGGGCGCAGGCCTCCAGGAATACGACTTAGAAATCCCCAGGTTTCATACAAAAAATAGAGATAGAGGCAGCACTCCAAAGATCATATAAAAAGATTTCTTATTCACCCATCAGTGCGGTAGGATGCAATGTTTCAGCTGCACAATGCAGCCTTTGTCAAGCAATGAAAAACAGACATTCCAGTGTATTTATACACCCCCGTTGTGGGAGGAGTTATTAACCAAATTAACATATTATAAAAGTTTAAACATTGTGAGTAATTAATCAAATGATCAAAAACATCATATGTGAACAATAGTGACAATATCACAGACTTAGTAAAATTACCAATAAGGTATAGTGTAAATGTACAATACAATAACATCTCAAGCATTCATCAAGTTGCTGAATCAACGCTTATACTTCAAATCCACCCTTGTCCGTGGAGCATTTTCTTTCCTTATTAATGAAATTTCGAATAAAATTGGAACTGAGTTTCCCTTTTTAAACATCTCCATTGTCCTGGCGCTGGATCTACTCTCTATACCTTTGCTTGTTCCTACACCGTGTGCCGACGCAGAGATCCGGGCGCAGCCAGCAGTGCAAAATCTGCCAAAGGTGAGCTGGAGGATTCCTCCTACAAACATTTTTTCTACATTCATCAAGTTAGTTATCAACATTAAGCAACACCTGTGATCAAAAAGACAGTTGTACACTATCATGCAGATCGTAAGGAACATAAGGCATTGGTACTCACCCAAAAACTGAAGGAACATATCTATATGCAACACGCCATGCGAGCTTACAGCTCCGGCGTCTAAGGGAGCACATCACACATTACCGCTAGCCGATCACGTGATAACACAAACCACATGACCGGCCTGGCCTAGCGTCCCTCGAGATAGCTAGCAACCGGATAGTGCACGAGTGAACGTCGGAGTAAAGATAATGATAATGCAATTACAACCCAAACCTATCTACCATAGGATTCTTTTGACCTGACCAAACCAGCCAAGAAGGCATATATAGCGGTCTGGTAAGGCAGTAAGGTGTAATGAAAAAAATAGACATTGTAAGCCAACTGTTATCACCATACAACGTTGTATTGACCCAAATTGAAGAAAGAAAGGATGAGTTTTATATTAAAGTCAACAAATTGTTTTTTATATATCATGTATGCAATTTAACATTAAATGTACAATAAACCTTACTAAATAAGGGGACAATAGAATAGTATCTTTGGATGGTACCTGGGGGGACATCTAGAATCCACATCCGTCTAGAAAATACATCTCATGAAAACGCTCTAAGGTTATATTCAAAATTAAGGCCATTTGGTTGTATAGTATTAAGTTTGTTAATCCACTTTACCTCCTTTCTCTTAAGCAAATTCTTCCTATCACCCCCTCTCCTGAGTGGTGGTATATGATCAATAATCCAAAAATGGAGCTGGTTAACCCTATGATGGGTTTCACAGAAATTCCTAGGTAATGGTAATTACGTCTTTCTCGTATTAATTGTGGATTTATGAGTATTCAGTCTAATCCTAAACTCAGTTGTAGTCTCACCTACGTATAAAAGTTTGCTAGGGCACATAAGTATGTAGATCATGAAATCAGACCTACAAGTAAAAAAATGCTGTATCTTGTAAATCTTGCCTGTAGCCGGGTGCGTAAAGGTATCACCCTTACATATCAAACCACAATTGGCACAACCAAGGCAGGGGTAATAACCCCTCCAAGTAGTCAAATAATGTTTAATAGATCTACCGCTACCCTTAGGGCCTATATCACTCATTACTAATCTGTCTCTTAAATTAGTTGATCTCCTGTATCAGAAGAGGGGGGGAAGTTTGAAAGAAGGAACATTATAAAAATTTCCAACATGGGCCAATGTTTCTATATAACATGCATAATAGGTGGACTATGTTCATCAAACGTTGTAAAGCAGGGAATACGGCTCTCTTTGGATGTACATGTAGTAATTCTATTGCACCCTTCCGTATCCCTAACTTTAGCAATCTGTGATCTAACTAGTTTGTTAGGATAACCTCTTAGGGAAAATGTTTGCACCATCTCTTCCAGACAATCTATCAAAATGGAATTGTCGTCAACAATCCGGTTAACTTCCAGCATTTAGCTTAGAGGAATGGATCTAACCATTTTCCTTGGATGCTGACTCTCTTATCATAATAAACTATTACGGTCTGTGGTTTTTACAAAGAGATCTGTCAATACACGATCATCCTTGATGTAAACAGTAGTGTCCGAAAATTGTATGGATTCTGTAGAGTTGACCATAGTAAATTTGATATCCTGATCCACCATGTGTAGATCCATAAAGAAATCCTGTAAGGCAACCTGTCATCCGGTCCAAATGAGGAAAATGTCGTCTATGTATCGCCACCATCCCAAAACTTGGGAAAAATGGTGGGATACATAGACAAAAGATTTCTCCAGATCCGCCATATAAATGTTCAAGTATGTAGGGGCCACATTCAACCCCATAGCCGTACCCCTTAACTGAACAAAAAAATCATCACCAAATAAAAAGTAATTACACGTGAGTATCAGCTCCAATAAAGCACCGGCAAAACATTTACATTCAGAGGAATAGTTTGTGGTGTCTAAAGCTTTTTAAATACTAGTCAGCCCTCTCTCATGATTAATGGAGGTATACAGTGAAACCACATCGAAGGAAACCAAAAAGTTCTCCCTAGGTATGGATAGATCGCAAATTTTAGACAAAAAAATCATCAGTGTGCATGATATATGACAGCCTTTGTGACAAAACTCCTTAGAAGTTTATCTAGAAAAATAGTCGAGGGACTAAACAAAGAATTTCTACCCGACACAATTGGGCGCCCTGGTGGATTATACAAATTAGTATGTATTTTCGGGAGACAATATATGAAAGGGGTGACTGGATGTTTAGGTAATAAGAAATCATGTAGCTCTCTGTCTATTAAATCAAGGGCATAAGCATTGTCAACTAGATGCTTAAATTTCCTCATGAACACAAACTTGGGATCTCCATTAACTTTCCTATAAATATCAGAATCACAAAGTTGTCTCTCCAGTTAATTAACATATAACTGTCGGTCCATAACGACGATCCCACCGCCCTTGTCAGTGGGATTGATGACAAGATCGTCGTTAAGGACCAATTCCAGCAAATCCAAAAACCCATCATGTGTCAAATTTGGATGTATCATGGGGTTCACCCTCACTGACAGCAATAGATTTTAAAAGACTTATATCCCTTTTATCAGAAGAGATAAAACCTTCTAGTACATCGGAATTAGAGGGAGGTGTAAAGTCACTCTTGTTATAGAGCCCAAAGCTCTTCAAGGAGAGTTCAGGTATCACAGAGGTCACCGATTCAGAAGAACATTCCTTTTCAGAGAACCATACTTTAAGTTTAAGTGACCTAGAGAACGCATGTAGATCAATGTCAAGTTGACACCAGTCTGTAGTAGATACTGGAAAAAAATAAAGACCTTTCCCCAATAATGAAATTTGTGCAGGTGAAAGGAGACATGAAGATATATTTACCACAATTGACTGTTGTGCAAGATCTAGTTCTACTGAATTCACACGTTTTTGGGTCTTCTGTTCCTTGTTTCTCTGAATTTCGGTGATGATGTCTCACCCCTTCTGGAATGGCGTTTCTCTCTGCAGAATCCATCGTTGGTGCCTCTAAAAAAATAAACTGTTGTAGAGCGAATCACCTTTTTATTCCTGTTAGATTTTTTTATCATTGTTTGATTTCACACTTTTAGTATCTGTAGCCTGCCAGCTATAAACATGCCCAGATTTATAATCTTCATGGTCACAGTGCCATTTTGGCTTCCTCCTGCTTCACTAGTAAAACTAGTAATTCACTAGTTTCCATAAATGACACCGAATTTTGTTGACTCTCACTGAGTTTGGAAGTAATCAGCTCAATCTCTCTCTGCAAAAACTCTATATTTAACCCCTTCAGGACTGAGCCTGTTTTGGCCTTCAGGACGAAGCCGATTTTTCAAATCTGACATGTGTCAATTTATGTGGTAATAACTCCGGAATGCTTTTACCTATCCACGTGATTCTGAGACTGTTTTCTCATGACATATAGTACTTTATGTTAGGGAAAAAATGTGGTCGATAAATGTTATATTTATTTGTAAAAAACACCAAGATTTAGAGAAAATTAGCAAACATTTGCATTTTTCTAAATTTAAATGTATCTACTTGTAAAACAGATAGTAATACCACACAAAATACTCACTAGTTTACATTTCCCATATGTCTACTTTATGTTTGCATCATTTTTTGAACATTCTTTTATTTTTCTAGGACGTTACAAGGCTTAGAACTTTAGCAGCAATTTCTCATATTTTCAAGAAAATTTAAAAAGCGTATTTTTTCAGGGACGAGTTCAGTTCTGAAGTGGCTTTGAGGGCTATATATTAGAAAATCCTCATAAATCACCCCATTTTGAAAACTGCACCCCTCAAAGTATTCAAAACAGCATTCAGAAAGTGTTTTAACCCTTTAGGCGTTTCACAGGAATTAAAGCAAAGTAGAGGTGAAATTTACAAATTTCATTTATTTTTTTTTGAAAATTCATTTGTAATACATTTTTTCTGTACGACAGAAGGTTTTACCCAAGAAATGCAACTCAATATTTATTGCCCAGATTCTGCAGTTTTTATAAATATCCCACATGTGGCCCTAGTGCGGTAATGGACTGAAACACAGGCCTCAGAAGCAAAGGAGCACCTAGAGGATTTTGGGGACTCCTTTTTTTAGAATATATTATAGGCACCATGTTAGGTTTGAATAGGTCTTGTGGTACCAAAACAGTAAAGACCCCCCAAAACTGATCCCATTTTGGAAACTACACCCCTCTTCTGATTATAGCAATACCCCATATGTGGTAATAAACTGCTGTTTGGATCCCCAGCAGGGCTCAGAAGGGAAGGAGCGCCATTTGGATTTTGGATTTCTGATTTTGCTGGAATAGTTTTCAGTGCCGTGTTGCGTTTACAATGCACTGGAGGAACCGAAATAGTGGAAACCCCCCAAAAGTGACCCCATTTTGGAAACTACACCCCTCAAGGAATTTTTTTTATGGGTAAAGCTAGGATTTTGGCCAAACAGTTGTTTTGCTGAATTCATTGGAATTAGTCTGTAAAGGTAAAAATCTACTCTTTTGCTGAAAAAACATAGACATTTTTAATTTTTACAAGGAATAAAGGAGAAAAAGCACCCCAACATTTGTAAAACAATTTCTCCCGATTACGTAAATACGCCATATGTGGTAATAAAGTGCTGTTTGGACCCACAGTGGGGCTTAGAAGGCAAGGAGCGCTATTTGGCTTTTGGAGCTCTAATTTAGCTGGAATAGTTTTTGGGTGTCATGTTGAATTTGCAAAGCCCCCGAGGGACCAAAACAGTGGACGCCCCCCAAAAGTAACCCCATTTGGGAAACTACACCACTTAAGGAATCTATCTAGGGGTATAGTGAGCATTTAGACCCCACACGGTTTTTGCAGAATCTATTAGAATTAGGCCGTGAAAATTAATATCAACATTATTTCCACTAAAATGTAGAATTTCACGAAGGATAAAGGAGAAAATGCACCCCAATATTTGTAAAGCAATTTCTCCCGAGTATGGCTATACCCCACATGTGGTCATAAATGCTTTTTCATTAGAAAGTAATTAACCCTTTCCGGACTGATCCATGTTTTGCTTTTTCTTTTTAATTTTTCCCTCCCCGCTTTCCGAGAGCCATAACTTTTTTATTTTTCTGTCAATAGAGCTGTGTGAGGGCTTATTTTTTTGCGGGACGAGCTGTAGTTTTTATTGGTACCATTTTTTGGTACATACAACTTTTTTAGAACTTTTTATAAAAAATTTTGGTAGAGCCAAGGTGACCAAAAAACAGCGGATTTGCAGTTTTAAATTCTTTATTTTTCACGGCGTTCACCGTGCGTGTTAAATAATGGTATATTGTAATAGTTTGGACTTTTATGGATGTAGCGATACCAATTTTGTGTATTTATTTTTTTTTTAACATTACTTTAGAGAAAAAATGTGAAAAGGTTGTTTTTTTGGACTTGAAATATATATTTAATTTTTTCCACTAATAATACCTATTTACTTTTGTTTTTACAAATTTTATTTATGCCCATAGGAGACTTGAAACAGTGATTTTAGATCACTGGTAGAATACACTGCAATACTAATGTACTGCAGTATATTGTCATTTTTACATGCTCCTGTAACAGCGCGATCGCTGTTTCTGTCCGTTAGTCCCGGGTGTCAGCTGTAATACACAGCTGACACCCGCAGCGTATGGCGCGGGCTCAGCGCGTGAGACGCTCCATATATCACCCCTTACACCACGACATGCTATTAAGTCATGGTGCGCGAAAGATTTCATGCGCAGCGGATGGTGCAAAGTGAAAATTAAAATTTTCGACTGATGTGCCATTTTAGTGCACTATATGTTGTGCCCAGTTTGTGCCACAAATACCACAAATAAAATATTAACAGGGTTCTCCCGAGTATGGCGGTGCCATGTCGGTGGATGTAAACGGCTGTTTGGGCACGCTATAGGGCTCAGAAGGGAGGGAGCGCCATTTGGCTTTTGGAGCACAGATTTAGCTTGGTAGTAGCTCTGGCGTTTTGCTGGTATTTAAGTTTATAATGTGGGGGTACATGTAGGCTGGGCAGAGTATATCAGGGGCATAATAAGAGGGTATAATAATGGGGTAAATAAATAATAATCCGCAGATATGTGGCCACTGTCGCACTGATAACTGACGCCCGATCTTATCCGCTTTTGGAACACTGCACATTTTGCATTGCTATATTCTGGGTGCCAGAACTTTTTTTATTTTCTCACCACCGGAGCCGTGTGAGGGCTTATTCTTTGCAAGACAATCTGTAGTTTTCATTGGTACCATCTTGGGATATATGCGATTTCTTTTTTATCACATTTTATTCAATTTTTCGTCAAGCAAGGTGACCAAAAACCATCAATTCTGACAATGTTTTTTATTTATTTTTTACGGCTTTCACCCAGGGCTATAAATGACCATTATACTTCATTTTGCGGGTCGATACGATTACGGCGATACCATATGTATATCGTTATTTTTACATTTTTCAGCGTTTGCGCAATAAAATAACTTATTTATAAAGCTGTGTAAAGGCTTGTTTTTTGCGGGACGGGATGTCGTTTGTATTGATACCATTTTGGCGTACATGCGACTTTTTGATCACTTTTTACTGTATATTTTGGGAGGGGTGGTGACCAAAAAATAGTGATTCTGGCATTGTTTTTCGTTTATTTTATTTCCGGTGTTCACCGTGCGGGAGAAATAATATTATAGTTTTATAGATAGGGTTGTTACGAACGAGGTGATACCAAATATGTGTACTTTTATTTTACGTGTTAATTTTTTTTCCTATAATAAGAGACTTATTATATGAAAAAAAGCAGTTCTTGTTTATGTCACTTATAACTTTTATTTTTACACTTTTTTTTAAATATTTTTATTCTTTTTTTTTTACTTTCTTTACTTGTCCCACTAGGGGACACTTAGACTTGCAGCTCTGATCGCTGCAGGAATAAATTACACTACCTACGTAGTGTAATGCATTCCAACTGTCATTGTGACGTGACAGTCACACTGACAGGAAGCCTCCGGCTGGTCCTCATAGGCTTCTGTACATGGCAGCCCGGCAGCCATTGTCTGGCGTCCGGTTGCCATGGGTACCCTCGCCAGCCCCTGTGATTTCACGTGGCGGCTGCCGATCTCCGCTAAAATCCTTAGATGTGGCGATCGGAATCGACCGCCGCATCGAAGGCGTTAACTGACGAAATGCAGGGAAAGAGGGAATGCAGGGCAGACACCCTGCACGCACAGTTAACCGCCGCTGCGGTATAGCACCGCGCGACGGTTAACTGTCAAAGCACAGACGTAACTGCACGTCGAGGTGCGCCAACTTACTGCAACCAGACCAAATCCCCGACGACAAACCGGGGTTTAGCAGAACGTCTACTATCAGCCTGAATCTTTTGTGCGCTCTGGGACGCCTCTAGGTTCTTCTGAACCTGGGCCCAGACTGTGCACAGTTCCCGATGAACACCCTCTACCTCAGGATTATTGGAACAACCAGGGGAAACGGAGGAGAACCTTGGGTTAAACCCGAAATTACAGAAAAACGGGGAGACCCCTGACGAGTTACTGACCCGGTTATTCAGGGAAAATTCAGCAAGGGGAAGGAATGAGACCCAATTGAATTGACAGTCAGAGATGAAACACCTTAAATATTGTTCCAGGGATTGGTTAGTCCTTTCCGTTTGGCCATTAGTTTCGGGATGGAAGGCGGAGGAGAAGGACAGATCAATCTCCAACTTTTTACAAAAAGCTCTCCAAAATAAGGAAACAAATTGTACCCCTCTCTCAGAAACGATATTGACTGGGGCCCCATGGAGACGCAGGATGTGTTTCACAAACAAAGAAGCTAACGTCTTGGCGTTAGGTAGCTTCTTAAGGGGCACAAAGTGGCACATCTTGCTGAAGCGGTCTACTACCACCCACACCACCGACTTGCCCTGAGATGGGGGCAAATCGGTGATAAAATCCATGGAGATATGGGTCCAAGGTCTCTGGGGAATGGGCAAGGAACGTAGTAGGCCCGCAGGTCGGGACCTAGGGGTTTTGGACCTAGCGCAAACCTCACAAGCGGCGACGTAAGCCCTAACGTCTTTAGGCAACCCAGGCCACCAATAGTTTCTGGTAATGAGGTGTTTGGTGCCCAAGATGCCAGGATGACCAGATAGAGCGGAGTCATGGTTTTCCCTGAGTACCCTTAGCCGGTATTGCAGGGGAACAGTTTGTCCCCAGGGACGTTCCCGGGAGCTGAACCCTGATCAGCCGCAATATCAGAAGCTAAATCAGAATCCGTGGCAGAAACGATTATACCAGGGGGTAAAATACAAGCAGGATCCTTCTCGGAAGGAGGATTGGCCATGAAACTACGTGACAGAGCATCAGCCTTAATATTCTTGGACCCAGCCCTATAGGTAACCAAGAAATTAAATCTGGTAAAGAATAGTGCCCACCGAGCTTGTCTAGGATTAAGCCTTCGGGCCGATTCTAGGAAAACCAGATTCTTGTGATCCGTAAGGACCGTTACCTGGTGTCTGGCCCCCTCCAGGAAGTGCCGCCACTCTTCAAAAGCCCATTTAATGGCTAGAAGTTCAGGGTTGCCAATATCATAGTTACTCTCCGTGGGCGAAAACTTCCTAGAGAAGTAAGCACAGGGGCGGAGATGGGTGAGGGAGCTGGTACCCTGGGACAAGACGGCCCCCACTCCCACCTCGAATGCGTCAACCTCCACAATAAATGGCTCCTCTTGGTTGGGCTGAATCAGCACGGGGGCCGAGATAAAGCACTTCTTGAGGGTCTTAAAGGCCTGGACGGCCTCAGGGGGCCAATGGAGGACATCAGCACCCTTGCTAGTAAGGTCCGTAAGAGGCTTAGCGACGACCGAGAAGTTGGCAATAAATCTCCTGTAATAGTTGGCGAACCCTAAAAAACACTGTAACGCCTTAAGGGAGGCAGGTTGGACCCATTCCGCCACAGCCTGAACCTTGGCAGGGTCCATGCAGAATTCATGAGGAGTGAGGATTTGCCCTAAAAATGGTATCTCCTGTACCCCAAAGACACATTTTTCAGTCTTAGCAAACAGATTATTTTCCCGAAGGACCTGGAGCACCTTCCTGACATGCTCCACGTGGGAGGACCAGTCCTTGGAAAACACCAGTATGTCATCAAGGTACACAACAAGAAAATTACCCAGGTAATCTCTCAGGATTTCATTAATAAAATTCTGGAAGACAGCAGGGGCATTACACAACCCAAAGGGCATGACCAGGTATTCGAAATGACCCTCGGGTGTGTTGAACGCAGTTTTCCACTCATCCCCCTCTTTGATGCGGATAAGGTTATATGCCCCCCGTAGATCGAACTTAGAAAACCATTGGGCTCCCTGAACCTGATTAAAAAGATCCGGAATCAAAGGAAGTGGGTACTGGTTCCTTACGGTGACCTTATTCAGGTTACGATAATCAATGCATGGCCTAAGACCACCATCCTTCTTCCCCACGAAGAAGAAGCCAGCACCTACAGGAGAAGTCGAGGGGCGAATGAAACCCTTGGCCAGGCATTCTTGGATATACACCCTCATAGCTTCACGTTCAGGACATGAAAGATTAAATATCCTACCCTTAGGAAGCTTGGCACCAGGCACCAAATCGATGGCGCAATCGTAATCTCTATGGGGGGGGCAACACCTCGGAGGCCTCCTTAGAAAACACATCGGCGAAGTCCTGAACAAACTCCGGAAGCGTGTTTACCTCCTCCCGGGGAGAAATAGAGTTAACAGAAAGACATGACATAAGACATTCATTACCCCATTTGGTAAGCTCCCCAGTATTCCAATCAAACGTGGGATTATGCAACTGCAACCAGGGAAGACCTAATACCAGATCAGACGATAATCCCTGCATCACCAGTACAGAGCACTGCTCCAAATGCATGGAGCCAACCAGGAGTTCAAAAACAGGAGTATGCTGAGTAAAATAACCATTAGCAAGGGGGGTTGAGTCGATACCTACTACAGGGATAGGATAAGGTAAATCAATAAAAGGCATCTTTAGAGACATAGCAAAATCCACAGACATGATATTAGCAGATGAGCCAGAATCCACGAAAGCACTGCCCGTGGCAGACCGGCCAGCAAACGAGACCTGAAAGGGAAGCAAAATTTTATTGCGTTTCACATTAACGGGAAATACCTGTGCGCCCAAGTGACCTCCCCGATGATCACTTAGGCGCGGAAGTTTTCCGGCTTTTTATTCTTGTGCCTGGGACAGGTGTTCAGTAGATGCTTGTCGTCCCCACAGTAGAAGCAGAGACCATTCATTCTGCGAAACTCCCTACGTTGTCGAGGGGACATGGAGGCCCCGAGTTGCATAGGTACCTCCGAGTCCTCCGTGGAGGGGCGAGGAGACGGGACCTCGGGGGGAATCGCAGGGAAGTCAGAGGGGAGCACATTGAAACGTTCAAGCTGACGTTCCCTGAGACGTCACTCAAGTCGTACTGCTAGGGCCATAACCTGGTCAAGGGAGTCAGAAGAGGGGTAACTAACCAGCAGATCCTTCAGGGCGTCAGATAATCCTAACCTAAACTGGCACCTTAGGGCCGGATCGTTCCACCGAGAAGCTACGCACCACTTTCTAAAATCAGAACAGTATTCCTCAACCGGTCTCCTACCCTGACGTAAGGTCACCAGCTGACTCTCGGCTAAAGCAGTCCTGTCAGTCTCGTCGTAAATGAGTCCGAGGGCAGAGAAAAAACGATCAACAGAGGAAAGTTCAGGGGCGTCAGGAGCTAAGGAGAAGGCCCACTCTTGGGGCCCTTCCTGGAGTCGGGATATGATGATACCCACCCGCTGGTTCTCGGAACCTGAGGAGTGGGGTCTTAGGCGGAAATACAGTCTGCAACTCTCCCGGAAGGAGAGAAACGTCTTACGGTCCCCTGAGAACCGGTCAGGTAACTTGAGGTCGGGTTCTAGAGGTGAGGTGAGGGGTACTACTAAGGCAGCGTCACCCTGGTTGACTCTCTGAGCCAGGGCCTGGACCTGTAGGGAGAGGCCCTGCATCTGCTGGGTCAGGGTCTCAAGGGGGTCCATGATAGCGTCAGCGTAGGAGAATGGTAGACTAGGTATGGGCTTGTAATTATGTAATGGCAGGAAGGAGGTGAAGGGAAAGTGAGCCCTAATCTACCCACCGCCCTGTCCCTGCCTACTTGCAACGACCCGCCCTAGGCGATGGGGTACAACTGGGCGGCGGTCCCTACGCTGTCTAAGTGCACGGGAGAACAAACAGGGAACACGCAAGGGAAGGGGCAGTAGCCCACGGAACGCCGCGAGGAAACGGAGCGGTGAATGAATAGTCAGGACCAGGATGAAGTGGAGTATACCAACGTGAGCAGGGAGAAGGAAGCAAGCCAGGGGCAAAGCGAAGCAGGTTAAGCAGAACTGCAGCAAGGCAGAAGCACGGCAGAAGCAGGCTGGAGCAAGCAGCAGTGGGGCCAGGAATCCAGAAGAATTACAAGCACTGAGGAAGAGAACACGGCAGGTAATAAAGGACAGGGAGCGGAGCTAACTCCGACTGACCAGGCCGCGATAGGCTCTCCCACTCCTGAGCCTGCCACCCTGGTTGGTGGGAGACGGTGTCAGTCTAACAGGTCTGGCCTCAGGTGTGGATTGATTAATCCCAGGAGTATACCTAGACGTAGTACCTGGCAGATCCCTAACACTGACGATTTTTGTTTAAAATTCGCAATCTACCCATACCTAGGGAGACCATTTTGGTTTCCTTCGATGTGGTTTCACTGTATACCTCCATTAATAATGAGAGAGGGCTGTCTAGTATTAAAAAGCTTTAGAAACCACAAACTATTCCTCTGAATGTAAATGTTTTGCCTGTGATTTATTGGAGCTGATACTCACGTGTAATTACTTTTTATTTGGTGATGATTTTTTTGTTCATTTAAGGGGTACGGCTATGGGGTCGAATGTGGCCCCTACGTACACGAACATTTATATGGCGGACCTTGAGGAATCTGTTGTCTATGTATCCCACAATTTTTCCCAAGTTTTGGGATGGTGGCGATACATAGACGACATTTTCCTCATTTGGACCGGATGACAGGTTGCCTTACAGCATTTCTTTATGGATCTACACATGGTGGATCAGGATATCAAATTTACTATGGTTAACTCTACAGAGTCCATACAATTTTTGGACACTACTGTTTACATCAAGGATGATCGTATATTGACAGATCTCTTTGTAAAAACCACAGACCGTAATAGTTTATTACAATAATAAGAGTCAGCATCCAAGGAAAATGGTTAGAACCCTTCCACTTAGCCAAATGCTGAGAGTTAACAGGATTGTTGACGACAATTCCATTTTGATAGATTGTCTGGAAGAGATGGAGCAAAAATTTTGCCTAAGAGGTTATCCCAACAAACTAGTTAGATCCCAGATTACTAAAGTTAGTGATATAGAAGGGTGCAATAGAATTACTACATGTACTCCCAAAGAGAGACGTATTCCCTGCGTTACAACCTTTGATGAACATAGTCCACTTATTATGCGTGTTATGCAAAGACATTGGCCCATGTTGGAAATTTTTATGATGTTCCTTCTTTCAAACTCCCCCCCCCCCTCTTCTGATACAGGAGATCAACTAATTTAAGAGACAGATTAGTAAAGAGTGATATAGGCCCTAAGGGTAGCGGTAGATCTATTAAACATTATTTGACTGCTCGGAGGGGTTGTTACCCCTGCCTTGGTTGTGCCAATTGTGGTTTGATGTGTAAGGGTGATACCTATACACACCCAGCCACAGGCAAGATTTACAAGATACTGAATTTTTTGACTTGTAGGTTTGATTTAGTGATCTACATACTTATGTGCCCTTGCAAACTTTTATACGTAGGTGAGACTACGACTGAGTGTAGGATTAGACTGAATACTCATAAATCCACAATCAATACGAGAAAGACGTAATTACCGTTACCTGGGCATTTCTGTGAAGCCCATCATAGGGTTAACCAACTCCGTTTTTGGATTATTGTTCATATACCACCACTTAGGAGAGGTGTGGATAGGGAGAAATTGCTTAAGTGAAGGGAGTTAGAGTGGATTAAGAAACGTAATACTGTACAACCAAATGGCATTAATTTTGAATATAATCTTAGAGCGTTTTCATGAGATGTATTTTCTAGACGGACGTGGTTTCTAGATGTCCTCCCAGGTACCATCCAAAAATAATATTCTATTGTCCCCTTATGTAGTAAGGTTTATTGTACATTTTATTAGGGTTTTCTTATACACTTGGTTTTTTATATACTGTTATAATGACAGATAATTTTTTATATAGGTAAATATAGAGAATTCATTCTCTCTCCATGTATTGTATTTTTTAGGTATCTACATTCAATTGAACTTGGACTACTGCATTGGATACTCACCCAAACTGAGGGACTCATCATTGATATATATACGGAATTTAGAGGAATATGTTCTATATTATCATCCTATATTATACCATTTCATGTGAAATTGTATACATGATATATAAAAAACAATTTTGTTGACTTTATTATCCTTTCCTTCTTCAATTTGGGTCAATAGAACCTTGTATGGTGATAACAGTTGGGTTACAATGTCTTTTTTTCCCATTGCACCTTACTGCCTTACCAGACCGCTATATATGCTTTCTTGGCTGCTTTGGTCAGGTCAAATGAATCCTATGATAGATAGGTTTGGCTTGTAATTGCATTATCATTATCCTTACTCCGACGTACGCTCTAGATTACCATTTTTCAGTGCTTGACAAAGGCTGCATTGAGCAGCTGAAACGTTGCATCCTACTGCACTGATGGGTGAATAAAAAATCTTTTGATATGATCTTTGGTGTGCTGCCTCTATCCCTATTTTTTGCTCGTAAGACAGATAGTTTCTTTTATTTTTCTAGGACGTTAGAAACCGTAGAACTTTAGCAGCAATTTCTCACATTTTCAAGAAAATTTCAAGACTATTTTTACAGGGACCAGTTTAATTGTGAAGTAGCTTTAAGGGGCCCAAACTTTACAAACCTCCATAAATCACCCCATTTTAAAAACTGCACCCGTCAAAGTATTTAAGACAGCATTTAGAAAGATCCTTAACCCTTTGGATATGTTCACACACAGTGCTTTCAGGTGTATTTCGGGGTGTAAACACCTCGAAATACGCCTTGCAAAATGGTAGTGAAATACCGACAAATAGCTTCCTATTGAAATCAAAGGGAAAACCGGCATTAAGTTCAGACGGGGCATCTTTTTATTTCGCTGTTTTAAACGACGGCGCGTAAAAAGACGCCACATAAAAAGGAGCATGTCACTTCTTGAGCCGTTTTTCATAGGGTCAATTAAAAAACAGCTCCAAAAACGTCTAAAAAAAAAAAAGGCCTGAAAAAGTTTTTCTGCTTCAAAATGGCTGAAAATCAGCTCTGTAATTTTCAGTTATTTTTAATTGTGCGTGTGAAAATACCCTTTAGGCGTTTCACAAGAATTAAAGCAAAGTAGAGGTAAAATTTACAAATTTATTTATTTGCAGAAATACATTTTAATCCATTTTTTTATGTAACACAGAAGGTTTTACCGGAGAAACGCAACTCAATATTTATTGCTCAGATTCTGCAGTTTTTAGAAATATCCCACATGTGGCCCTATTGTGCTAATGGACTGAAGCACAGGCCTCAGAAGCAAAGGGGCACCTAGAGGATTTTGGGGCCTTCTTTTTTTTAGATTATATTTTAGGCACCATGTCAGGTTTGAAGAGGTCTTGGAAACTACACACCACAAGGAATTAATCTAATGATGTAGTGAGCATTTTGACCCCACAGGTGTTTTATAGATTTTATTAGAATTTGGACGTGAAAATGCCAAATTTAGATTATTTTTTTTTTTAGAAAAAGATAGCTAAAAAAACATTTCTAAAGCAACTTCTCTAGAGTTCGGAAATACTGCATATATGGTCATAAACTGCTGTTTGGGCACATGCCAGGGCTCAGAAGGGAAGGAGCGCCTTTTGGTGTTTGGAGCGCAGATTTTGCTGAATTGGTTTATCTGCACCATGTACCATTTGCAAAGCCCCTGAGGCACCAGTATAGTGGAAACTTGCCAAAAGTGACTCTATTTAGGAAACTACACCTCTTGAGGAATTAATCTAGAGGTGTAGTGAGCATTTTGACCCTGCAGGTGTTTCATAATTTTTACTAGAATTGGGCTGTGAAAATAAAAAAATAAAAACATTTCAATTACAGCTGTAGCTTTAGCTCAATATTTTTCATTTTCTCAACAAATAAAAAAAAGTAACCCCAAAATTCTCAACTTGTCCAAAGTAGGGAAATACCCCATATGTCGTCATAAGCTGCTGTTTGGGCTCAGAAGGGAAAGCGCGCCATTTGGTTATTGGAGCCCAGATTTTGATGGATTGGTTTCCTTTGCCAAGCCCCTGTTGGACAAAAACAGTAGAAACTCCCCAAAAGT
Source organism: Rhinoderma darwinii (assembly GCF_050947455.1). Taxonomy (NCBI): domain Eukaryota; kingdom Metazoa; phylum Chordata; class Amphibia; order Anura; family Rhinodermatidae; genus Rhinoderma; species Rhinoderma darwinii. The sequence goes on from NC_134689.1 coordinate 99,000,205, forward strand.
GACTCCATTTCTGAAACTACACCCCTTGAGGAATTCATCTAAGGATGTAGTGGGCATTTTGACCACACAGGTGTTTCATAGATGTTATTAGAATTGGGCAGTGAAAATAAAAAAAAAAATTTTTTTCCAATAAGACGTAGCTTTAGTTCAAAACAACATTGTTAATTTTCTCAGCAAATAAAAGCAGAAAAAGCACCACAACATTTGTAAAACAATTTCTCCCAAGTACGGCAATACGGCAGATTTTGCAGGATTAGTGTCTGGGCGCTATGTTGCATTTTCAAAGCCCCTGTGGAACCAAAACAGTGGAAATCTCCTAGAAGTGACCTTATTTAGGAAACTACACCCCTCAAGGTATTCACCTAGGGGTGTAGTGAGCATGTTAACCCCGCAGGTGTATTCCAGAAATTAGTGTGCACTAGATGTTGCAGAGTGAAAATTGCAATTTTTCCATAGATATGCCAATATGTGGTGCCCAGCTTGTACCACCATGAAAATACAGCTCTCTAATTATTATGCTGTCTATCCCGGTTTTAGAAACACCCTACATGTGGCCCTAATATTTTGCCTGGACGATCGACAGGGCTCAGGAGTGAAAGAGTACCAGGTGAAATTGAGACCTAATTTGGCGACTTACAAAAGTATTGGTTCACAATTGCAAGGCTCTAATGTGAAATAATAAAAGAGACCCCTGAGAATTGACCAAATTATGGAAACGGCACCCCTCAAGGCATTTATTAAGGGGTGTAGTAATCATTTTGACCCCACAGATTTTTTTCCATAAATGATTGCGCTGCGGATTGTGCAAAGTAAAAATGAACATTTTTCCGCAGATATGCCATTTCAGTGGCAAATATGTCGTGCCCAGCTTGTTTCACTGGAGACACACACCCCAAAATTTGTTAAAAGGGTTCTCCCGGGTATGGCGATGCCATATATGTGGAAGTAAACTGCTGTTTGGGCACAGTGTAAGACTCAGAAGGGAGGCAGCACGATTTGGCTTTTGGAGAACAGATTTTGCTTGGAAGTTTATAATGTGGGAGCATATGTAAGTGAGGCAGAGTACATCAGTGCAAAATAAGAGGTTATAATAATGGGGTAAAAAAACAACAATAAAATCATCCATAGATGTGTGTTGCGCTGTGAAGCAATCCTTTATGCACAGGCCAGTGTCACACTGATAAATGGTGTCCTTTCTTATCCCCCTTTTGGTACACACTCTGCACCTTTGCAGTTTGGGGAATTTTGTTATGAAAGTGTTGTGCTTGTATAATATGGGCGCCCTCTCTTCCAGCAGATATGTTTGGGCCCTACCCTTCCTGGTTCCATAATTTTAGGACCTTGATAAATCGCCTCTTGAAACAGAAGAAATGTTCCCATTGGGCCTGCACTACTACATATTTTTTTCTTTCCTGACTTATTTGAGCCTTAACTTATTTTATCATAGATATAGTGGTATGAGAGCTGACTTTTTTGCGGGACGAGCTATAGTTAATATTGGTACCATTTTGGGGTAATTGCGACTTTTTTATCAATTTTTAGCCAATTTTTTGGGAGGCAAGGTGACCAAAAAAACGACAATTCTGGCATAGTGTATTTTTGGTCTGTTTTTTTATACAGCATTCACTATGCATTATAAATGACATGTTAACTTTATTCTGCAGGTCAGTACGATTCCGGCTATACCGGATTTATAGCACTTTTTTATGCACTATAAAATTTATTTTGTAAAAAGAACGTATTTTTTCTGTTGCCATGTTGTGAGAACCATAACATTTTGATTTTTTTGTCGACGGAGCTGTATGAGAGCTTGTTTTTTGCAAGATGACCTATAGTTTTTATAGGTACCATTTTTGGATACATGCGACTATTTGATCACTTTTTATTACAAGTTTTGTAAGGCAAGGTGACCAAAAAACAGGAATTCTGACATTGTTTTTGATCGTTGGGGATTTTTGTTTATGGCGTTCACCGCGCAGGATAAAAAACAAAATATTTTTATAGTTCAGGCCGTTACATAAGCAGCAATACTAATATGCATGGTTTATTTATTTTTTTCAGTAATAAAAGACTTGATCAGGGAAAAAGGGTGATTGTTTTATTTTATTAATTGAAACTTTTTTTTTTTTACAACTCTTTTTAACTTTTTTTTAGTCCCACTAGGGGACTTGAGGGTCCAACTGTATAATGTCTATTCTAATACATTGCCTATGTAGTGAAATGTATTAGAACAGTCAGTCATTCACCGATAGCAAGCCGATTAGTCTCCGCCTCCCTGCCATTACAGTAGAGTGTCAGCTGTAACATACACCTTACACCCGCTGCTGATGATGCGGGCCCAGCTTCTGAGCCCGCTCCATCTTCCCATCGATACCGGAAGCCTTTTAGGCCCCTCCTCCAGGTGGGGTCTAGGAGGCTTCCGTAGCCGGCAGACCGGGTCAGGTCAGTATTAGGCCTCTGGTTGCGATTGCAGGCATCGGCACCCCAGCGATCTCATCGCTGGACTGTCGATTGGCTACAAACTCCTTAAATGCAGTGGTTGCTCTTGACCGCTGCATTTAAGGGGTTAATGGCGGGTATCGGAGCTAACTTTGGTCTCCGCCATTACAGCAGGGAGTCAGTTGTAACATACAGCTGACACCCGGGTATGATGGCACAGACTCAGCTTCTGAGCCCATGCCATCCATTTGTCGTAAGTAAATGTAACGTCTATTACCACGGACCGTCGTCCTGACTAACCCTCTGACGGCCGCAGTCATGGACGAGTGAGTTATCGGCGGCATCTCCCTCCTGAGAGACGCCGGCACTCACTTCCTGGTCCGGACACTGTCTCCCGCAGGGCGCGCACGACCGCATCTACACGGCCTTAAAAGGCACAGTTGCAGAATATCTGCAATTAGCCCAGAATGCTGCTGGACTATAAAAGGGGCTCTGCCCTCTTGATCCTTGCCTGAGTGGTGTTGTGTTACCTAAAGTTTGTCATTGCAAATGGTCTCCTAGTGTTTTCCAGTTCCCAGTGTTACCTGTTCCTGCTGCGTGTACCCTGTATCCCGTGCTACCGTTCCTCTGTGCGGTCAAGAGTTGGAGTCGTGTTGTTTCCTCCGCTGCATCTTTTGTGTCACACCCCACCGGGTGACTGTCTACTGTCGGAGCCTCATCTTAGCCGGAGCCTCATCTTAGCCGGAATCTTAGCTGCTGTCTACATTACCTCAGGTACCCTTTCTGGACTATAGACATTGCATTGTACCTGTTTGGCCAACTGCTATCCCGCTATGCGGTACGGCCCAGTGGGTCCACACCCTGCGCCGTGACAGTACATATACGACAAATTGTGGGAAGCACTAGCTTTCCATGATGTATACTCATAACAAATGTCGGGAAGAGGTTAACTCTCAGCGTATCTAAGCTCCATGTAGGATACTGACTGCTGGAGCCCTGTATTTAAGCCTAATATGTGTGATACTGTGTGCTGGGGCCATGTATCTAAGCCTGTCATGTGTGATACTGTCTGCTGAGCCACTGAATCTAATTTTATCACAGTGATATTGTTTGATGAGCCGTGTAGCTAATCTTATCATGTGTAATACTGCCTGTTGAGCCAGTGTATCTAACCCTATATTGTGCGATACTGTCTACTGAGCCGCTAAATCTAATCTTATCACGTGTGATACTGCTCTCTGAGCCTTGTATCTAATCTTATCATGTCTGATACTGTATGCTGAACAAGTTTATCTAACCCTATCATGTGTGATACTGTCTGCTGAGCCAGTGTATATAACCTTATTATGTGTGATACCATCTGCTAAGCTGCTATAGGTGTAGTACTCATAGAAATGCTGTCACCGATATATATATATATATATATATATATATTGACACATTTTTTGGGCGGGGGGGGGGGGAATATATGTCTTGGGGCTTGTGCCCCTGAGCCTGACAGTACAGTTTTGTACTAAAAAGCCTTCTAGGGGAGCATACGTCTATAATGTCTCTAGAATGCTTACAAGGAAGAATACATACACAATATACCACCCGATGGAGCATGACACAATTTTATTCTGTTTCCAACAGACAAACCTGTGTATGCCTCTGTATGAGATCAGAGGCATACAGAGGTACGGTATGGCTCCATAGAATACTATAGGTGCTGTATTATAGCTCTTTATGACTCAGAACTCGTATGAAGCCATAATACGCCCGTGTGTATGAGCCTTAAGACATTTTTCTGTTTCAACAACATCAAGCTATACATCAACAAGTTATACAACAACATCAACAATATCAAGTTTTTCAATAATTTACAGAACTCTTATCTATAAACAGTATTTCAGATATTGTACAGATGGATTATTTCTAGATGTTATGTTTAATGCAGAACGCGTTGTTCTGCATTAAAAATAACATCTAGAAATAATCCATCTGTACAATATCTGTAATACTGTTTATAAATAAGAGTTCTGTAAATTATTGAAAAACTTGATAAATGCAACGTAAAGACAAAACTCCCAAAATGTCAAGTTTTTAAAGAGGAACAAATAGTCACTGACTTCTCCAGTATAAGGAGTAGAAAACCGCAGCACTCCAACATAAAAATATTATTTTATTCACCAAAACTAAACCTCACAGGGTCTTTGACAAGCATAAAATACCATTTATATATAATCCGTGTTCAGTGACATCACATCCTGTGTATCAAATTAGTTTTACATGATAGTTAAAAACATTAGAAAAATATATACAGTACATATGTATTTAAGTAATATATGTGACAAGCCTAGAAGGGTAAAGTGACAGTGCATCACAAAGGACATGCATTGAAAAATACTACATTTTGTATCAGCGTCATGATTCACCTAATGCTCATGCTCTCAGCTTGTTAGTAACTGGATTAAACGTCCATAGTTACCCATTAGTCATATCACATGTTGGTACAAAGCAGAGCAGACACCAGCCTCTCCCCTTTCTCTTAAGTAATCCCTTACTAATGCGCATGTCAGGTTGCTATAAGCAACCTGAGGTCGCCTAGTCATGGCTTCACAGATCGAGCTTGCGTTAAATATAAAACGTCAAGGGGGCTATGCATGTCAAATCAGTAGCCCAAACCATGCGGGAGAGTTTGATTGGAGGTATACATGGCTGTGCATACGCAGTAGTACATCACGTCCATCTACCAGAATAGCAGAGTTGACTCTGTTAGGGCATAGCCAGACGTAGCGGATTTGCTCTGGAATTACAGCTCCGTAGTTTCAGTCGTAACGGACGTGCACGTGTGAACATACCCCTACTGCGCATGCACAGCCGTGTATACCTCCAATCAAACTCTCCCGCATGGTTTGGGCTGCTGATTAGACATGCATAGTCCCCTTGACGTTTTATATTTAACGCAAGCTAGATCTGTGTAGCCATGAATAGACGACCTCAGGTTGCTTATAGCAACCTGACATGCGCATTAGTAGGGGATTACTTAAGAGAAAGGGGAGAGGCTGGGATATGCTCTGCATTGTACCAACATTTGATATGACTAATGGGTAACTATGGACGTTTGATCCAGTTACTAACAAGCTGAGAGCATGCGCATTAGGTGAATCATGACGCTGATACAAAATGTAGTATTTTTCAATGCATGTCCTTTGTGATGCACTGTCACTTTACCCTTCTATGTCAAATATATTACGTAAATATATATGTATTCTTCTAATGTTTTTAACTATTATGTAAAACCAATTTGAGACACAGGATGTGATGTCACTGAACACGGATTATAAAGGTGTGCACCTGAGGTTGTATTTTATGCTTGACAGAGACCCTGTGAGGGGTGTAACGTTGCAGGTTTTGTTTTGGTGAATAAAAGAATATTTTTCCATTGGAGTGCTGCAGTTTTCCCCACCTTATTTGGATTGCCTATTTTCCCTGGACTGGGGTTATCTACTGCGGGCACCCCCCTGAAGTTGGGAGTCTTGTATGATCCGTATAATTTGGTTGCTGGTTGTGCTGCTGATATCTTTTTTCTGACTTCTCCAGTATCAGAAGAGAGACAAAATATGAAGAAAAAAATAAAATCCATTAAGAATATAAACACACAATGGCGTAGCTATAGGGGTCGCAGCGGTCGCAGTTGCCATACAGCATGTTTTCTAACTAAATCTTCTGTGCCGTGAAGCCGACACTTCCTGGTTACGGTCACATGGTACACTTAGTGTACCATGTGACCGTGTTGTCACGTGACACGGCTTCCAGACAGAGCAGAAGAGTCGGTGCGGAGGACTCCAGGTAAGCGGCAGTGTAATGTAATGTATTGTGTTGTAACGTTATGTATTGTAATGTATTGTGTTGTGATGCCTTGTAATGTATTGTGTTGTTTGCGGTGGAGAGGGGGGGGGGCGTTAAATCACAGCCCCCCCCCCACCTCGACCGCAAACTGCACAATACAACACAATACAGTATAGTACACATGAGTGTATGAGAGCGGGGCTGCGGCTGTCTAATACAGTCACTGCCCCGCTCCTGAGTCCTGACATGTGCGCGCCGTCAGGATGATGTGATGCGGCAGGCGCTGCACTAACGAGCGTCGGCACTGAAGACAGAACATGGTGGGCGCGCTACAAAACACCCCCATGTTCTGTCCTCAATGCCTGAACCGCCGCTCATTAGTGCAACGCCGGCCGCATCTCCTCATGCTGGCCGCACGCGCACTTATATCAGGAGCGGGGCAATGGCTGTATTACACAGCCGCAGCCCTGCTCTATAACGGCGGAGATCAGAGAAACCGCTCATATCCGCCGCTATTCTCCTGAATGCTGCGATCAAATCTGACTGCAGCATTCAGGGGAAAATGAGAAGTGGGGATGCCCCTGGATCGCATCACAGGGAATTCCTGTGACGCGATTAAGGGACATACCATATATGAGCAGACAGCCCAGGGTCTATTGAAGGACCCCAGGGCTGTCCTACCATATTTCCTGTTGTTAGGGCATACTGAGGTATGTCCTAACAACTGCCTGTGTACTATCAGTACACAGGCTAATGTACTGGCATATAGCTATAGGCCAGTACATTGAAGTTTAAAAACAAAGTAATGTTAAATAAAAAAAATACACATACACCTTTTTTATAATAAACATTACAATAAGTCTCAATACATAAAACATACACATAATCGGTATTGGCGCGCCCGTAATAACCTGCACAACTATTTTTTTGCATCATTTATGATGTGTACTCTGTAAAAAAATAAAATAAAAATTGCTTTCTATCACTTAGGCCCCATTCACACGACCGTGCCCGCAATCACGGCCCGCGATTGCGGGCACGGCCGGCCGCCACCCGCATTTTCGGGCCGTGCTCCCATACAAAGTATGGGAGAACGGCCCGCAAAATGCAAAAGGACGGACATGTTCCATGATTTTCGGAACATTTCTACGGCACAGACACCCATCCTTAGCGCTACAGAAATGTGTCCGCGCTCAATGAAAATGGAGGTTATTTACGGTCGTGTGCATGGGGCTTAATTGTGAGGCACAAGGTGTGATGAATTTAACCTCCATGTGCCTCACATTAATAGTAATTAACCCCATCATGTACCTTACATATTAACCCATTATGACGGGGTTAATTACTATTAATGTGAGGCACATTCAAAATTCATCATCACACCTCGTGCCTCACATCAGAAAATTGAATTTTTTTTATTACTGTTGGCAAAGTAAACGAAGTATCGGTATCAAAGTCCAAATTTTGGTATCGTGACATCCCTACACTGTGGGTCGCGTCCCCCTGGGGGTTCGTGAGTCACTCACCGAGGTCCCGGTTCCAATCAATGCTGGAGCAAGGAGCTGACATCTCCTTGATCCAGCATTCCCTGTGCCGTGAGCGCCTCGACGCAGGCAGGCGGGATGTAGCGACATCTTCGCGCCTGCCTGCGCTGACTCATTCATAGCACACATCGGAGGAGGCGAAGGATCCTCCACTCGACGTGAGAACGGGGATAGGTAAGTAATTATGCACATATGAGGGCATTATACTGTATGGGGGGGCTGATATTGTGGGGGGGGGCATTATACTGTATGGGGGGCTGATATGGGGAGCATTATACGGTATGGGGCTATTATGGGGGGGCAGTATACATTATGGGGCATTATACTGTGTGGGGGCAGCTATGGGAGCATTAACTGTGTGGGGGCATTATACTAGGGGGCTGTTGGGCAAGGCGTCTGGGCATAGGAGCGCGCAGGGGTCTGATGATGATGGTGGTGCTGGGGAGGGGTAGGGGGGCCGAAGCTGAATTCTTGCACCCGGGCCCAAGAGCCTTTAGCTACGCCCCTGTAAACACAGCTTCAAAAACAACATTCTAAGTAAAATTGCCAGATTCATCTGCACTCATCTGCACTTATCACGTGTGATCATTTTCTCTGAGCCTTGTATCTAATCTTATGTGTGATACTGTATGCTGAACAAGTGTATCTAACCCTATCATATTTGATCATGTCTTCTTATAGCCCCCATCCTCAAGTATTTCTATTCCCCTTCTCTAATTAAAAAAAACAAAAGTAATGGAGTAAAAATTTAAAACAAATTGGTCTCTTAAGCTCAATTGCCCAATACGTTTATCAAAGTCTGAGGAAGACCAGTGCATGATAATTTCTTTACATTTTTTGTCCAAGTTAGTAATAATGGATATTATGTTATACTAGAATGAATAATCATCAGAACAAATCCAGATGGCACAATTCACCTATAGGGTCAGTTCACACGTTGTGTAAATATTGCAGATTTTCCACAATGGAATTTGTTGCGGAAAATCCGCAGCATAATACAGTAGCAGCAAAGTGGATGAGATAGAATAAATCTCATCCATACGCTACGTAAATACTGAGCGGGAAAAAAAACACTCACAAATTGACCTGCGGTGCAGAATTTTATTCAGCAGCATGTCAATTGTATTTGTGTAAATGCTGCTTATTTGTTGTTTGTTTTCCCTATGGAATTAAATGGGAGTTAAAACCCGCAACAAATAACAGTTGTTGCATTTTTTTGCAGGCGGATTCGCAGCGATTCCACCGCAAAAAACGCAACTCAGAAAAATAAAAAAATCTTATACTTATCCAGAAATCTGTGTTTCTTCCTCCAGGCCGGCCTCCTGGGATGACGTTTCATCCCATGTGACTGCTACAGCCAATCACAGGCTGCAGCGGTCTCCTGGGATGAAACGTCATCCCAGGAGGCCGGCCTTCTAGCAGGAAGGTTAATGCTGCAGTTTTCCGCAGCGGACATTCCGGGCGAAAAACTGCACCACTGCACCAAAATGGTACTGATAAAATCTACAAGTCGTCCCGCAAAAACCAAGCTTTCATACAACTGCATCAGCGAAAAAATTAAAAAGTTATGGCTCTTCAAATATGGAGAAACAAAAACAAATAATTTTGAAAAAAAAAAAGTGTTTTCACTGTGTAAAAGTAGTAAAACATACAAAAACTATACTAATTTGGTATCGTTGCAATCTTAACAACCCGCTGAATAAAGTTATTGTGTTATTTATACCACACGGTAAACGGCGTAAATATAGGACGCAAAAAAGTGTGGCGAAATTGCAGGTTTTTTTCTATTCCCCCCAAAAAAAGTTAATAAAAGTTAATCAATAAATTCTATATACCCCAAAATGGCGCTATTAAAAATTACAACTTGTCCGGCAAAAAACAAGACCTTATACAGCTATATCGACGTAAAAATAAAAAAGTTATAGCTCTTTGAATGAGACGATCGAAAAACATAAAAAATGGCTAGGTCATTAAGGTCTAATATAGGCTGATCATTAAGGGGTTAACCCGCATGGTGAACGCCGTAAAAAAATAAAAAATTGTAAATGCCAGAATCGCTATTTTTTTGGTCACCTCATCTCCCACAAAAATGGAATAAAATGTGATCAAAATGTTGCATGTACACCAAAATGGTATAATTAAAAACTACAGCTTGTCCCGCAAAAGATAAGCCCTCCTACCACTTAATCGACGGAAAAATAAAAAAAGTTATGGCTCTCAGAATTTGGCAACACAAAATACATTTAATTTTTTACACTTCGTTTTTTACTTGTAAAAGTAGTAAAATATAGAAAAAAGATATATATTTGGTATCGCCGTAATCGTATTGACCCACAGAATAAGGTTAACATGTTGTTTTAATTGTACAGTGAATTCCATAAAAATGAAGCGCAAAAAACAATGTCGGTATCGCAGTTTTATTCATTTTCTATCCCACAAATAATTTTTTCCCCGTTTCCTAGTACATTATATGGCAGAATAAATGGCGCTACAAAAAAACTACAACTCGTTCCACCAAAATCAAGCCTGCATAGGACTATATGGATGGAAAAATAAAGAAGTTATGGCCTTTGGAAGGTGGGGAGGAAAAAACTAAAACGACGGGAAGGGCTTAAACAACGGTGACAAACGGAAACCATTTGCACCGGATCCGTCACCATTGAAATCAATGGTGAAGCAAACGGAAACCTATGATTTCCATTTGTTTCAGTTTGGATTCTGTTAATGTGTTACCCTGACGGAAAGCTCCAACGAAACCCATGAACAGAGTCCCTACGCAGATGTGAACGAAGCCTAATACAGCAACTGATGCAGATCTACTAGTTCTTTTAAACACGAAAATGAGGGCACAATTAAGGTTAGTTTATTTGGTTAATTATAAAAGTTAAGTTTTATCTAGCTTAGGACATTTAGGGATAGTTATGGCTGAAAGGCTTTAGGGTATAATTGTTTCACTAGTCCCTGCGTATCAAGGGGGCAATTATATGGTTGTTGTTATTATAAGATTATTTTCTCTTCAAAACTCAAAACCTGAAAAATGTAAGCATGACACCAGTTAAAGGGATAGTCTCATCTCAACAATCCCAATCAATATGTCATATTATGAAATATGGATATGTTTCTTTCTCTCTTTTTTGGGATGGGTATGCTAATATGAACATCTTCTTTTCTTTCTCTTTTTTTGGGGGTATGCAAAATAGCTCTCTTCCAGAATGAACTACATTTTCTCTCTAGTACCACCTATACGTAGCTATTCTATAAGTCAATATAGATAAGTGTACCTATAGCAGTTCAGACAGTAGTAACGGCTAGGCTCAGATGGGACCTTGGCAGAAGACACCAGGCGTAACACAGCAGCCGTGACCGATGGCTCAACCCAACTCTAACCTTCTAAAGCACAGGAACAACGGTAGCACGGGATACAGGATACAGGTAGCAGGTACGGGAACACTGGGAATAGGATAACACTAAGGGACCATTTGCAAGACTAACACGGGTAAATACAACAACCCTCATGCAATGAGTGAAAGGGCAGAGCCCTTTTTTATAGTCAGGTGATCATGGGTTAACTGATGATTCTTTTCATGTGCACTCTACGGGACACAGCAGAACGGAGCGGAAGTGTGGGCTGGCGTCTCCTGGGAAGAAGATGCGGGCTAGCTCTCACAGATCCATGGCTGTGGCCGTCGGGGGGGTGAGCAATCCTGACGGTCTGCGGGATTACTACCGACGTGGACGCTGCACATAATATATTTTGAACACAATTCCAGGGAGCCCCTTTAAAATGTTACCTTTCTGCAAATACTTTAGAATAAACTAACCCCTGGCTGTACACCTGACTCTACGTGTAAAACCGAAACCTTGCAAAGTTATATTTTACCTAATGTTGCCTAGGGCTTTTGTGCCAACACATTTGCAGTTTTATTTTATAACAACCAGGCCAACAGCTTTAATAAAATCTTTGAAGCAGTTTAGTATGATTCCAGCCTTTTAAGTGAAGGACTTATTTATACTGTGCTTTGGATGACTATCTTCTTTAGAGACTCGTCTGGTAAAGCTGCCAACTGTAAGACAGTAATATAAAGTGAAATAAATGCCTCACAATGCCACGTTTATGTGCAGACTGAAATGAAGGAGAGAGCATTAAAGGGGTACAGTATTCCCAACTGAAACATCTACAGCATAGCCATTGGACATGCCATAAATGTCTGATAGATGCAGGTGCCAGAGCGGGCTTGGCTGTTTCCGTAACTCCCATGGGAATAAATAAAGATTTGCCACCTCTACATTCATTCTCCACCTGGATGCAGCAGCTTCTTCACCAGTCGGGGGGGGGGGGGGCGTTCTGGAGTCCCAGAGCAGGTGACCGCATCTATCAGAAATTGATGTCATATCCCGTGGATATGCCATAAATATTTCAGTTGGGAATACTCCTTTAAGTAATATAGTATATAGACATAGCAAGCAACTATATCACGGTCACTCACTTGTAATGTATAGCAAAATAATTTTATATTTTAAACCATTTATATTCTCCGATGTGATAACTCCCTGAGTTAAGATAATGCAGTCCTATGGAAAAAAACAAACAGTGCTTTGTGATATCACAATTAGTTGTGTGATAATTATGTAGGGAAATTTGAGTATGTAAAGCGACTGTTTATAAAATACATGCACTTTATTTTCTGAACTGACTCACTAGCCTTTGGCTACAGTCTATTAGGGCCCATTCGGACATACTTTGTATTCTGCTTTTCGTCGTGTTTTTTTACCACAGTAGCCAGATTTTGGCAAGTACCAAACATAGCAACCAACCAGATTCCATCACCTTTTTGTGAATCCTTTTTGAAAACAAAAGCAGAAACTTGATTGGTTGCTACAGGCAATTCCACATTTCTTTTGCACTAGTTCTAATAATCTCTACAGTGCCCTTTTATTCTGAAAATCAGTGGTGGTCTGAGGTCACAGATCTTACAAATGTGATCTTTTCACATGTAACCATCATTTCTGGAGATTTTTTTGGCTGGATTCCCCTTTAAATGAACTTTCCTGTATCCCAGAATTCATAAATAGATAAAATCAGCATCCTTGTGTTAAGATGTAATATTAAGAGTATTAAAAAAAAAAATGCTATTTTCAGTCCTAGTCTTTCAAGCATCTGACGTGTTCTCCCATTTTTATGTAGGGACTAAAGATGGCTATGCATATAAGACAGCTACCCTACTCCTCATAAACATGCAGGTTCACATTCACCAGGCATGCATGTTTATTTAAATATGGAGAAGGAGATAAGGTGTCAACAGTCAACATGACTAATTCTTGTCTGCAATCGGATGACAGTCAGACTATTCCCATAACCATTCGATTGGCTAAGTTTCCCGCCGAAATAGGCAATGGTCATCAACATTTATTTCATGTATATGGTTGGCTTAACTTATTTTGATTCAAGGCAACATCTGCATAAATATCGGCATCATACCTGGCATTTATAGAGGGGAAAATGTGTATACAGTGTGTGTGAGTATCGAGATGAGTTTGATTTGTATCCACACAAGGTCTCCATGACAATATCACACCTGACAGAACTCAGAACAGGAAATGTTGGAACCAGATTTTCTCAGCAGTGCAGTCTCAGGCTTTGGGCTTGTAACCTAAAGCAATTTCTCTCAAGGATCATTGTCCCTAATATCTACTTTTTTTCATGCATGTTTTATTCTTCTGTAGTGTAACATTTACAGAATAGTAAAAAAAAAACAAAAAAAAAAACACCTCAGCTAACTACATTAGTTTATGCTCACCAAATAACAATTAGTCACAGTATGTTTGTTAATATGCAGTTAAGAACCACTTTCCAGATCAATATAGACAGTAGATATTTTACAACTTGTTAGTTACATAAATGGTTCAGATATACACCTATCTATTGTGAATTTTGTAATGGCTGAAGTTGCCACATGCCAGTAAAGCAGAGTTCATTCCTACACCATGTGGGTTGCACATGATTTAACGCCAGGGTAGCATGTTCAATTCACACCTAGTCATGTCCAGAAATTTCTGGGCCCCATACAGCCAAGGAGTCTGGGTCCCCCCCCCCCCTCGCACTATTGGGGCGGGCGCAAATTAGGAGAGAGGCAGCTGTGAAACTAGTAGGGTCTCTTTGGAGGGGCAGGGCAGAGACAGCTGGTGAGTATCAGAGGGCAAGGTGTAGAGACAAAGTGCCGGGCTCGGTGGTGGAAGGAGGAGGGGATTTCTGGGAGAACAAAAAGTGGCATGGATGGGAAAGTGGCCAGGGGGGAGACGCAACCTGACAGGGACACTGTGTAGGAACAGGGAAGAGACAAGGACTCTGTGGGGGGCAAAAATGGAAACAGTGTGTGTGCAGAGAATATGGTTGCAGGGGCGCAACATAAACAAAAATTATTGCACTGAAGCTGCTGCCTGTACACAGCAGAGTCACTCACCAAGATGTAGTTCTGGCTGCTGCAGTCCCTAAGATCTCCCACTGCCGTGGCACACCTTGATGATTTTTTTTCACCTTCTCTTCTCAAACAGCACACATGTCATCTGTGTAGACACCACATGGCAATATTAATTCAGACACCAGACCTCTAAATAATTTCAGACCCCAAACCAGAAAAAAATTCAGACCTATTAAGTAATTCAGACACCTTTCCACCAGACCCCTACCTGCCGCCACAGTTTAGCATTCAAGCTTTTATGGTCTATCTAGTGGATATGGGATTTGATTACAAAACATTTATTGGTGGGGATTATCTGCTGAGGCTCTGTGGGGGAGATGTCCAATATTCCATGGGTGCCTCTTTATAATTACATGGGATTAGGTCCCTATGGTGACAGTAGGTGGCTATGTGGTGGAGGCAGGGAGGAGGTGGGAGGTAACATGGCCTCGTGTAAGGGGAAGAAGGCTGTAGCAAGGGAGAGATGCCACGTGGCAGGAAGTAGACACTATGTGGCATGAGCAGGAGGCACACAGATTAAGGGGCTCTGTAGGCGAGAGGGCAGTGAGGAGACACCTTGGCAGGAACTTTGTGGGGGGGGGGCAGGTGGCACAGAGTAGGCGACAAAGGCTTTGTGGGGGGGAAGGTGGCACACAGTAGCTGACAGCGGCTTTGTGGGGGGCAGGTGGCACACTGTAGCTGACAGGAGCTTTGTGGCAGGGAAGATGGCACACATTAGGCGACTGGGGCTTTGTGGGGGGGCAGGTGGCACTCAGCAGCTGACAGGGGCTTTGTTAAGGTAAAAACACTTGCCTGGGCTGTGTTGGGAGGGAGGCAGGGTCATAAAAGATAAGTTTACAGTACAAAAATTATATGGATCATATCTTCTCCAACCCACTAAGGGTATTATCGTATTATCTCACTACCCACCTCAGGTTTAAAGGCTATGTAAACCTTTGAATGTGGTTTATGTTGTTTTTTTTAATACATTTTACCAGTCTATTCGGTGCTACTTTGTAAACACTTTTTATTAAAAATAATTTGTACTTTTTGAGATACAGCTACTTTGTATCCTTTAGACAAAACAGCTGTATCTTTTGCTAAAACATTAATCCGTCAGTCCTGCGGACCTGACGGGTTCAGTGTCAGCAGATCTTGTGTGTCTCTGTTCATAACTTAGATATGATCGATAACAGGTGATGTCAGAGACACGCAGGACCCGCCAACACTGAACCTGTCAAGTCCGCGGGACTGATGGATTCAGGTCTTAGCAAAAGATACAGCTGTTCTGTCTACAGGATACAAAGCAGCTGTATCTCAAAAAGTAAAAATAATTTTTAATAAAAAGTATTTACAAAGTTGAAAAACACACACTTAGGTCTTATTCACACGAACATGTTATACGTCCATGATACGCGCATGATTTTCACGCGTGTCGCACGGACCTATGTTAGTGAATGGGGCCGTTCAGACTGTCAGTGATTTTTACGCAGCGTATGTAAAACTCACGACATGTCCAATACTTGCCCGTGTTTCGCGAAGCACGCACCCATTAAAGTCAATAGGTGCGTGCAAATCGCGCACGGCACACAGAAGCACCTCCGGGTGATGTGTGTGATTCGCGCTACAGCTGGTAAAGAAGAGAAGGGAAACATAAAATCCCCTCCTTCTTCAATGTGTCGTCACATAAAAAGGGAGTGTCATAACGATGCCGGCTGCGCGAAAATCACGCAGCCACGCACCATATACACATGTCACACTGAACTTTTGCGCTCGCAAAATGGACACGTTTGTGTGAATAAGGCCTAAAACATTTTTATTCAAAAAAATGAAAAAAACTTTCCAGAGGTGTACATAGCCTTTAAAGGGGTTTTCCACTTTCTGAAAACTAATGACCTATCCACCGGATAGGTCATCAATACATGATTGGTATGTGTCCGACACCCGGAACCCGCACAGATCTGCCACTTTGGCTGCCGCCGGGCGCCAGAGGATGTTGCCAGAAGCAGATGGCTCCAGTCAAAGAATAGCGGCCGAGCTGCAGTATTCAAGTGAATAGGAGCAGAGCTGCAGTTCTGCCGAACGGCCGCTATGCAGTGGTTGGAGCCATCTGCTTTCGGCTCCAACTACTGCATCTCGTTCAGAACATCCGGTGCACGGAGGCAGCCGGAGTTGCTGATCAATGCGGGGTCCGGCTGTCGGACACGCACCGATCATATACTTATGACCTATCCGGTGGATAGGTCATCGGTTTTCAGAAAGTGGACAACCCCTTTAAGATCTCTCCCCCTCCCCCAAGTATCCTCTCTCCTTCCTCTACCCCTCCCCATGGATAATTTCTCCCCTCCCTTCAGATAACCTCTCTTTTCCCCCAGTTATCATCCCTTAGTATAATGTCTCTGTCAATGTCATCCACCCCCCATTATTTTCTCCTTCCCACTACACCATCTTTTCCCTCCCCACCCAATAACATCTCCCTGCCCCATTGTAATATAACCCCCCCCCCATAGAAAGTAAGTGTCTTACCCATGTCTGTATGATCCTCTGCATACTGAAGCACCACATTGTAACACAAGCAGCTTATCTCCTGTGCTGTGTAATAAACCTGTCTTCCACCTCTGCTTACACAGCACAGGAGATAAGACGTAAGAACTGCTACTAGTGATACAAGACTATGAAGCAGAGCTGAGAGGATATAGTGCCGACATGGGTAACGTTGCTTTTTATTGGGGGGATATGATGTGAGGAGGCTCCGGGCAGCAGCAGCCTGACAGACATTACTTACTCACAGTGTCAGAAGTCTTCTGCTGCTGCTGCATGACGACTCCCCTGGACTCAAAACTCCCACTGCCTTCATGACGTCTCCCCTCCTTGTCTCTTCCACACACGCTGTCACGGCGTTGTGGAGGAGAAGGGGGCGGACACTATGTGAATAGTGGGCCCTTATGGTTTTACTTTGATGTAAAGAACGGGCCCCGGCTCCATGATGGGACCTTTTCCTTTCACCAAATGAATTCAACCAGGGGAGAGTGGGCCCCCCTTGTTTAAAATTTATGGCCGGGCCCCTTTTGGCAGTACTGCCAGTACTGCCCTGATAGCGGCCATGGTTATGTCACACACTATATGAACATGGACTCACTCTCCTGATGAGTACTGTTGTGTAATTCTCTATTTGAGCCATTGTGGAGACCAACTTTACTCATGAATTTTGGACCAAATCAATATTTCCTATCTACACATGAGTAAAATAAGGAAGACATTAATTAATACAGGTGATGGTAATTCATGGGATTATATGCTCCAATTAATAACCATAATTAACCTATTTGCGTATTTGTTATGAAAAAAAAATAGCTCTGATCCTGGCTGTTTTAATCCTTAGATGCCACAGTCAACAGCGACAACTGCACCTAAATATTTAGAAAGATGCACCCTGAAAAAAATAAATTGGCTGCCAATGAAAACTGCAATTCATCTGCAGAAAAACAAGCCAATATACAGCTACATCGAAGGAATAATAAAAAAGTTATGGATCTCGGAAAGAGGCAACACAAAATGGCCAGCTTTAAATACACACAATGAACAGAATAAGTTAACCTTTATTTTAAAGGGAATGTGTTGCCAGCAAAACATGTTTTTTTTTTTTTTTAGTTAAAGAATTAGTGTGTAGGTGATTAAACATTGTTCTAATTTTTTTTATTTTTTTCACGAATCAGGAAATATTATAAATTGGATTCAATTTATAATATTTCCCAGCACTGGTCACTAGATGGAGCAATTCCCAAAATTGCAGCATTGCATGTGGTAAAGCAACCACATTGCTTTATGCTGCAAAATTGGGAAAAAATCCCTCGCTCTAGTGAGCTCTCAGAATCCCCCCCTCCTTTATCCTGGCAAGTGCCGGGAGAAACGAGGGGTTTGAACGGTCTAACCTCCTACACTGTGTGTCGCCATTTTTTGAGCTAACACACAGTGTAGAAGGTTTACATACACTAGTAAAACACACTGAAACACGAACATACATAGAAATCACTTACCTGCTCCAGTCGCCGCCGCTCCCTCCGGTCCGTCCGCTCCGTCTGCTGCCGCTGCTCCATGTGCACAAGTCCGGAAGCCGCGACCGGAAGTAGTAATCTTACTGCCCGGCCGCGACTTCCGGTCCACAGGAAAATGGCGCCGGACTGCGCGCATTTCAAATCGGACTGTGTGGGAGCGGCGCATGCGCCGTTCCCACACACACGGCGTACACCATAGTGGATGGAACGGGCCCCGTTCGCAGTCCCTATGGGACTGGAGCTGCCGTATTCCATGTCTGTATGTGTCGTTAATCGACACATACAGAAATGGAAAAAAAAATGGCAGCCCCCATAGGGAAGAAAAAGTGTAAAAATAGAAAAAAGTAACACACAAACACACAAATAAATATAAACGTTTTTAATAAAACCCTAACATAAAACTGAAATAAAAAAAAAAATAATTGGTGACACTGTTCCTTTAAAGAGGCTCTGTCACCAGATTATAAATGCCTTATCTCCTACATAATCTGATTGGCGCTGTAATGTAGATAACAGCAGTGGTTTTTATTTTGAAAAACAAACATTTTTGAGCAAGTTATGAGCTAGTTTAGATTTATGCTAATGAGTTTCTCAATGGACAACTGGGCGTGTTTTTACTTTTTACCAACTGGGTGTTGTATAGAGGAGTGTATGACGCTGACCAATCAGTGACTAATCAGTGTCCTACACTTCTCATTGTTCCAGCACAGCATGATACACAGAACAGTGTGATTGTGCAGTGAACGAAGTAAACACGCCCAGTTGCTAAAAACACAATACACGCCCAGTTGGAAATAAGAGAAAACACTCCCAGTTGTCCATTAGAAAGGCTCATTTGCATAAATATAAAATTGCTCATAACTTAGCCAAAAATGATCGTTTTAAAAAAAACAAAAAAATGTCACATTCAATAGGAGATAGGGATTTGATAATCTGGTGACAGAGCCTCTTTAACCAAAGCCACTTCGCAACTGAACAAGTCCCTGAAATAAAAGCCTTTTGAAATTTTCTTGAAAATTTGAGAAATTGCAGCTAAAGTTCTAAGCCTTGTAACGTCCTAGAAAAAGAAAAGGATGTTCAAAAAATGATGCCAATCTAAAGTAGACATATGGGCAGTGGCATAACTATAGGGGTCGCAGTGGTCACAATTTCGACCTGGCCCCGAAGCCAGAGGACCCGCGGTCCCCCGCACCACCTTAATGAAAAGTTACTATAGTAACTGGGGCCTATGTAATAAACTACACGGGCCCCCGTTACTAAAGTAACGGACAATACTTACCCCCTTTTTCCGGAGCGCATTGGAGATCCTGACGTCACATTGCGGTGCGCAGCGCATGACGTCACAACGCTATGCACTACGCACAACATCCCAACCCTTGATGGAGTCAGGACCTCCGCTGCAGCCGAAGAGGAGGGTAAGTTTAATACCACTTTGCTGGAGCTGATGGGTCGGGGTCCAACTTTCGGGACCCCTGCCAATCAGCTGTTTTGAAGGGGGTGCAGCCGCTCGTACGAGGGTTACTTCTCATTCATTCCGGTCACTTTTTTTACACACTGAATCGCCGACACGGACGTGTCAGCAATTCACAGTGAGAGCAAGTAAGGGAAATGAAGGGAAAACAGCGCTTGGATGAGCGGCTGCACCCCCTTAAAAACAGATGATTGGCAGGGGTCCCGGGAGTCGGACCCTGACACATCAGCTATTGATGGCATATCCATCGATGTTTAAGAACTGGACAACCCCTTTTAGACCTACCATGTGGTAGGCTTAGATACAGGGCCCCAGCAGACAGTAATCTTATACTGTATAAGATTACTGTCTGCTGGACCATGTATTTAAGACTACCTTAGTCTTAGATACAAGGTCCAACAAACTTTATCACACATGCACTTGGGCCCTGTATCTAAGCCTGCCAGGGGTTAATGTCGGGTAACCCCTCAACGGAACGGCAAACTAAAACCTCAGCTTCCGTTTCCCTCACCATTGATCTCCATGGTGACGGAAACGTTGCTAAAGGTTTCCGTTTGTCACCGTTGTGACAGGGTTCCGTTGTTTTGACGGAAGGCAATGCTGATTGTTCTGATACCTTGAACCTATCTCTCTTCTCTGACCTTCTGCCAATCAGCTATGGGGTTGTATTTATACCTTTCTTTTCCCACCTGCCTTTACTTGTGAATTTTCCTATCTCCTGGTTTCTGATCAAGCTCCTGAGGCTCCTGCACTTCAGTTTTATGGACCTCGTGTATACTGACCTCGGTTTGTCTCTCGTTAACCCTCTGCTTACCGACTCTGATTATTCGCTCCCGGCTGGTTTTGACCGTGGCTTGTCTGATTACCTCTACTCCATTTCTGGACTTTCAGTTAACCTATTGGCTGTCTGGATTCCAGCCCAGTTTTTCCTGCATTGCACCTCTTTCCAAAAACTGCACTCTGTTAAGACAACCTGGGTCCTAAGCAGCAAAGTCCATCCCAGGTTGCGGTCGGCTCTGGCGAACACCTTAGAGTCGCCTTAGACACTGTCGATCAGAGTGTTTACCGATTTCTGGTTGCGGGTTTACGTGCACGCTCTTTCCCGGCAGACTCCAGCAGAGTTGAGGTATCGTTCCGCTTGCATTTCCATAACAAGAGGGACCTATCATTCCCAAATTAAACCCAACAAGATATGATGAGTTAAGCAAGGCAGTGTCATCTCAATATTTTCAGGAACTAGTACACTCTGTTTAGTTACCCAATCACAATTCTCTTAATAAACTACACAAACTGGTTTTGTAAAGGATCTGCCAGGCACAGCTTCTGGGTCAACGCCCATAGGTAATCAGTCTGCACCTGCTTCTATGTCTCTGAGACTGACTCCATCTTCCACCACTCAGGATGGCAGGCTTAGGAGTGGGAGAGCCTATCACAGCCTGGCCAGACGGAGCTAGCTCCCGCCGTCTGTCTATTTATACCTGCCTTTCCTGTTCCTCCTTGCTTGTGATTCTTCTCGTTTGGTTTCCTGGCCCTGCTGCAGCTTCTGAACTATTTGACCCTGCTTCATACTGACCCTGGCTTGCTGACTACTCTCCTGCTCTACGTTTGGTACCTCATACACTCCTGGTTTTACTCGGCTCGTTCACCACTCTTGTTGCTAATGGTTATTTTACACAGCATACCCCTGTTTTTGAACTCCTTGTTGGCTCCATGCATTTGGAGCAGTGCTCTGTACTGTTGATGCAGGGATTATCATCCGATTTGGTTTTAGGCCTTCCCTGGTTGCAGTTGCATAATCCCACGTTTGACTGGAATACTGGGGAGCTTACCAAATGGGGTAATGAATGCTTGACGTCATGTTTTTCTGTTAATTCTATTTCTCCCCCTGAGGAGGTGAACACGCTACCTGAGTTTCTTCAGGACTTCGCTGATGTTTTCTCTAAGGAGGCCTCCGAAGTGTTACCTCCTCATAGAGAATACGATTGCGCTATCGATTTGGTACCAGGAGCTAAGCTCCCTAAGGGTAGGATATTTAATCTCTCTTGTCCCGAACGTGAAGCCATGAGAGAGTATATCCAGGAATGCCTGGCCAAGGGTTACATTCGCCCCTCTACTTCTCTGGTAGGTGCTGGCTTCTTCTTCGTAGGGAAGAAGGATGGTGGTCTTAGGCAATGTATTGACTACCGTAACTTGAATAAGGTCACTGTAAGGAACCAGTATCCCCTTCCTTTGATTCCTGATCTCTTTAATCAGGTTCAGGGGGCCCAATGGTTCTCTAAGTTTGATCTACGGGGGGCGTATAACCTTATCCGCATCAAAGAAGGGGATGAGTGGAAGACTGCATTTAACACGCCCGAAGGTCATTTCGAATACCTCGTCATGCCCTTTGGGTTGTGTAATGCTCCCGCGGTCTTCCAGAATTTCATAAATGAGATTTTAAGAGATTACCTGGGGGTATTTCTTGTAGTGTACCTTGTTGACATACTTGTGTTTTCCAAGGACTGGTCCTCCCACATTGAGCATGTCAGGAAGGTGCTCCAGGTCCTTCGGGAAAACAAACTGTTGGTGAAGACCGAAAAATGTGTGTTTGGGGTGCAGGAGATACCATTTTTGGGTCAAATCCTCACTCCTCATTTATTGCTAACTTCTCGGTCATCGCTAAGGTGGGAGTGGGGGCTGTCTTGTCCCAGGGTACCAGTTCCCTCACCCATCTCCGTCCCTGTGCCTACTTCTCCAGGAAGTTTTCACCCACTGAGAGTAACTATGATATTGGCAACCGCAAACTCTTAGCCATTAAATGGGCATTTGAAGAGTGGCGCCACTTCCTGGAGGGGGCTAGGCACCAGGTAACGGTCCTTACCGACCACAAGAATCTGGTTTTCCTAGAATCTGCCCGGAGGCTAATCCAGAGACAAGCTCGATGGGCGTTATTTTTTACCAGATTCAACTTTTTGGTTACCTATAGGGCTGGGTCTAAAAATATTAAGGCTGATGCACTGTCGCGTAGCTTCATGGCCAGCCCTCCTTCGGAGGAAGATCCTGCTTGTATTTTGCCTCCAGGTATAATCATTTCCTCTATTGATTCTGATTTAGAATCTGAAATTGCGGCTGATCAAGGTTCAGCTCCCGGGAACCTTCCTGAGAACAAGCTGTTTGTTCCCCTGCAATTCCAGCTAAGGGTACTTAGGGAAAATCATGACTCCGCACTATCTGGTCATCCAGGCATCCTGGGTACCAAGCACCTCATTGCCAGAAACTATTGGTGGCCTGGGTTGCCTAAAGACGTTAAGGCCTACGTCGCCGCTTGTGAGGTTTGTGCTAGGTCCAAGACTCCCAGGTCCCGACCAGCGGGCTTACTACGTTCTTTGCCCATTCCCCAGAGACCTTGGACCCATATCTCCATGGATTTTATCACCGATTTGCCTCCATCTGAAGGCAAGTCGGTGGTGTGGGTTGTAGTGGACCGCTTCAGTAAGATGTGCCACTTTGTGCCCCTCAAGAAACTACCCAATGCTAAGACGGTAGCTACCTTGTTTGTCAAACACATCCTGCGTCTCCATGGGGTCCCTGTCAATATTGTTTCGGACAGAGGGGTACAATTTGTTTCATTGTTTTGGAGAGCCTTCTGTAAAAAGTTGGAGATTGATCTGTCCTTCTCTTCTGCCTTCCATCCTGAAACTAATGGCCAAACTGAGAGGACTAATCAGTCTCTAGAACAATATTTAAGGTGTTTTATCTCTGACTGTCAATATGATTGGGTCTCATTCATTCCCCTCGCCGAATTTTCCCTTAATAACCGGGTCAGTAACTCGTCAGGGGTCTCCCCCTTTTTCTGTAATTTTGGGTTTAATCCACGGTTCTCCTCCTTTTCACCTGGTAGTTCCAACAATCCCGAGGTAGAGGTCGTTCATCGGGAACTGTTCACTGTCTGGGCCCAGGTTCAGAAGAACCTAGAGGCGTCCCAGAGCATACAAAAAACTCAGGCAGATAGAAGACATTCTGCTAACCCCTTGTTTATGGTCGGGGATCTGGTGTGGCTATCGTCTAAGAACTTGCGCCTTAAGGTCCCGTCCAAGAAGTTTGCTCCCCGGTTTATAGGGCCATACAAGGTCATTGAAGTCCTCAATCCTGTCTCCTTCCGACTGGAGTTGCCCCCATCTTTTCGAGTACACAACGTGTTTCATGCCTCCCTCCTTAAACGCTGCTCCCCGTCCTTGACTCCCTCGAGGAAACCTCCTGTCCCCGTTCTCACCCCTGAGGGGGTGGAATTCGAGGTGGCCAAGATTGTGGACAGCAAGATGGTCCAAGGTTCCCTCCAGTACCTGGTCCATTGGAGAGGATACGGGCCTGAGGAGAAGACTTGGGTACCCGCCCGGGATGTTCACGCTGGGGTATTGGTCAGGAGGTTCCACCTTCGTTTCCCCAATAAACCAGGTCCATCTAGAAAGGGTCCGGTGGCCCCTCATAAAAGGGGGGGTACTGTAAAGGATCTGCCAGGCACAGCTTCTGGGTCAACGCCCGTGGGTAATCAGTCTGCACCTGCTTCTATGTCTGTGAGACTGACTCCATGTTCCACCACTCAGGATGGCAGGCTTAGGAGTGGGAGAGCCTATCACAGCCTGGCCAGACGGAGCTAGCTCCCGCCCTCTGTCTATTTATACCTACCTTTCCTGTACCTCCTTGCTTGTGATTCTTCTCGTTTGGTTTGCTGGCCCTGCTGCAGCTTCTGAACTATTTGACCCTGCTTCATACTGACCCAGGCTTACTGACTACTCTCCTGCTCTGCGTTTGGTACCTAGTACACTCCTGGTTTGACTCGGCTCGTTCACCACTCTTGTTGCCCCTTTTCCCTTGCTTCTGTGTACCCTTGTCTGTTTGTCTGTCGTGCACTTATTGAGCCAGGGGCCGTCGCCCAGTTGTACCCCGTCGCCTAGGGCGGGTCGTTGCAAGTAGGCAGGGACTGAGTGGTGGGTAGATCAGGGCTCACTTGTCTGTTTCCCTACCCCCATCATTACAGGTTTTCAAATAAAAAAGATTCTTTCATCTACTGAAAGTTGGGGTTGAACAAATGTCAACATATGTGTAAACCAATTTTAGTTTTTGTTCCTTTGATTGATTTTGGTTCATATTAGTTATCTGATTTAACATCCTGTAAACATATCGCCCACTGGAATCCACATCATGGTGCAGTCACTAATGAACACCATATGATAACACTTTGGCATTAGCCCCTGAAGTGGACACTTACGAACTTGGCAGTTGTCTGATATACTTGTTTAGAGCAGATACTGGAGGGTGGACAGCTAGAAATGAGCCAATATATATGAAAGACTCCAGATGGTTCCTTGATGCTCTCGCTTTTATTTCCTTTATTATTACTTACATATATAGGGAGCTATTAAAAAACTGATGTAACTATAGTGGTTTTCAGCAGAGTAAAATGCCATGAAATTCAAATCTTGCATATATCTATGTCAGTGCATGGCAAACACAATTTCGTTTATGAAAGCTCTCAGGTGCCTACTGCCTACTTAAATGGGCATGACCATACAGGATTACTCTAATATACTCTATCTCTAACTCTCCTTGATGGTGAACATTATCAATGCACCGTGCATTAGGGTCAGAGTCAACATCCCATTTTAGAATTGCCACTTTTACTTTATGGTTTATCTCAGGTTGGCTACACAGTTACACCTTTTCAGCAGATAGATAGCACCTAGTCTACATTTTTTTCTTAGTTTTTTTTACAAGCACTATTTTCCCCTTCTTTGGTATTCTTGACATGTTTGCTGTTGCCAAAGTGAGAGGGACCCAAAACAAGCCTGTGTAGTATGTCGAAAGATTCTCTTGTACGGCACAGAGAACCTCCCATGTTCACTTCTGTGCATGTAGCCACATCTACGCAATAGTGGTCTCTCACACACCCTACAGAATACACAGAAGGGAAGAAAGAGTTGCAAACAGAGACATATATATATATATATATATATATATATATAACACCTCTTAAAATGTGTATAAATTTAAGGAGAAACTTCATTCTTCTATCTTTCCCAATTACCTCTAGCTTGCTTCTTAGAATAGAATATCCTAGCTTCTGGTCGCCATCTTGGTTGTAGAAAACACTGTGTGCTGTAAATCTCGTAACTAGATAGCACATATGCAAGTCTAAGGCACAAAAAAACACACACACACATGAGAGGCTATAGACTGTGCCAATGCAGCAGCATGCATGTCACATGCAGTAAACAAACTCCAGCACACTTTAGGGAGGGACAGATATGATTAGTTGTTAATAGACTTACATCATTTACTGGAAATAGCTCAGAGGAGATTTAGTGATATAAGTAAAATACACAGGACTAAGATGATTTGTGGTTGTCACTCAGAGAATCCTTAGATTGTTGCTATACAATAACCCAGGCACATTCTGTTTGATACTTTATTAATCAGAAATCTACAGGAGACTGTACTTGTGGTAATCATGATTATAGGTGAGAATTCACATGGGGATTTCCGTGGTGTTTCACTTTAAAGAAGCTCTGTCACCAGATTATCAAATCCTTATCTCCTATTGCATGTGATCGGCGCTACAATGTAGATAACAGTAACGTTTTTTTTTTTAAAACTATCATTTTTGGCCAAGTTATGAGCAATTTTATATTTATGCAAATGAGCTTTGAAATGAACAACTGGGCGTGTTTTTTTTCGTATTTCCAACTGGGCGTGTATTGTGTTTTTAACAACTGGGCGTGTTTACTTGTTTTACTAACTGGGCGTTGTGAATAGAAGTGTATGATGCTGACAAATCAGTATCATACACTTCTCATCCTTCCCACCCAGCTTCTTTCACTAAAGACACATAGCGTGACGTCACCCACAGGTCCTTCAACCTTGGCGTCGGTCAGAGAAGATACATCGGCTGAAAGGCGTCCAAAAGGTTAATATGCTCGTCTCTAGGGAGTTTACTATGCTTACCTGCACATGGTGATGCTGCTGCAAATTCAACTGTACGCCTGGAGCTGTGGTGTCTTCTCTCTTCCGACGCCAAGGTTGAAGGACCTGTGGGTGACGTCACCCTGTGTCTGCAGTGAAAGAAGCTGGCTGGGAGTGATGACGTCACCCACAGGTCCTTCAAACTTGGCGTCGGAAGAGAGAAGACACCACAGCTCCAGGCATACAGTTGAATTTGCAGCAGCATCACCATGTGCAGGTAAGCATAGCAAACTCCCTAGAGACGAGCATATTAACCTTTTGGACGCCTTTCAGCCGATGTATCTTCTCTGTCCGACGCCAAGGTTGAAGGACCTGTGGGTGACGTCACGCTGTGTCTGCTGTGTAAGAAGCTGGGTGGGAACGATGAGAACTGTATGATGCTGATTTGTCAGCATCATACAATTCTATTCACAACGCCCAGTTAGTAAAACAAGTAAACACGCCCAGTTGTTAAAAACACAATACACGCCCAGTTGGAAATACGAAAAAAAACACGCCCAGTTGTCCATTTCAAAGCTCATTTGCATAAATATAAAATTGCTCATAGCTTGGCCAAAAATGATCGTTTTAAAAAAAAAAAAAAAAACGTTACTGTTATCTACATTGCAGCGCCGATCACATGCAATAGGAGATAGGGATTTGATAATCTGGTGACAGAGCCTCTTTAAGTATTTTTAGAGAACAATTCGAGAAAGGTGTGTAAGTGTAGTACTAGATACAATTCAATAGCAGATGATAAGCGCTTGTGTGTACCCATTGTTTATAAAATAAAATAAAAATCCAAGTTCCTCAGTGCAGGATGAGCGTTTCTTTTATTAAAGTGTGTGTGACACAGTAATCCCTCTGTTTTAAACATACATTTTCTGTGAGTGTCTTGTGAGTTTCACTAGAATTTGCACTATCTGCCGTCCCATAAGAACTGTGTTGGAAAAACTCACAGTTATGTCTCCTGTTCCACTATTATTAGTATGAATGAATAAATAATGGTAAAATAGGTTCATCATGAAACATTATTCTAAAAAAAAATTGTACTGTCCATATTCATTACAAAATAACTATTTAATCATAGAGCTTAAATATTATAGCAAAGTCCTACTTAAAGGAACAGTGTCATCACAATTTTTTTTTTAATATGTTAAAGATGTTAGTGCTTTATTAAAAACGTTTATATTTATTTGTGTGTTTGTGTTTTACTTTTTCTTATTTTTAAACTTTTTCTTCCCTATGGGGGCTGCCATTTTTTTTTCCATTTCTGTATGTGTCGATTAACGACACATACAGACATGGAATACGGCAGCCACAGTCCCATAGGGACTGCGAACAGGGCCCGTTCCATCCACTAACATGTACGCCGTCTGTGTGGGAACTGCGCATGCGCCGCTCCCACACAGTCCAATTTGAAATGCGCGCCGTCCGGCGCCATTTTCCTGTGGACCGGAAGTCGCGGCCGGACAGTAAGATTACTACTTCCGGTCGCGGCTTCCGGACTTGTGCACTTGGATGAGCGGCAGCAGACGAAGCGGACGGGCCGGAGGGAGCCGCAGCGGCAGGAGCAGGTAAGAGATTTCTATGTATGTTCGTGTTTGTGTACGTTTACTACTGTATGTAAACCTACTACACTGTGTGTTAGCTCAAAAAATGGCGACACACAGTGTAGGAGGTTAGACCGTTCAAACCCCTCGTTTATCCTGGCACTAGCCAGGATAAAGGAGGGGGGGATGCTGAGAGCTCACTAGAGCGAGGGCTTTTTACCCAATTTTGCAGCATAAAGCAATGTGGTTGCTTTACCACATGCAATGCTGCAATGTTGGGAATAGCTCCATCTAGTGACCAGCAATGGGAAATATTATAAATTAGAATTAATTTATAATATTTCCTGACTCGTGAAAAAAAAAAAAAAATTTGAACAATGTTTAATCACCTACACACTAAATGTTTAATTAAAAAAAAAACAACTTGTTTTTCTGGCAACACATTCCCTTTAAAGACATTCATTTTATTACAAATAAAATAAAAAAATCACCCAGATTAAGTTTGAAAGATATGAGTAATTTCATTCTGAAAATAATTCCATTCTATCTCCTAGGTTATATTTAATAATGTGATATTAAATATAGATCTTTAATAGTAAAAATAATAATATTCTTATGATTACTATTATTATGGTATGATTAATCGAAGGTCTTTCAAAAACAGCCAGGCAGGCAGACAAATATTTTTTCAATAGATTCTTACAAGGGTTGTCCAATTTTTTTAATGTAAATAACCTGTATTTTCTAATGTATTTTGTGTTCTTTGCTATTTTTAAGATCTCTGTTTGCTGTCAGTGAATAGAAGTATTATTTTGTGCATTCAAAAGAAAAATAGGGCATACCTAATACTTCTCACTGCTTAGTGTTTGCTATAATGGTATCTAGTGTAGGCCCTATTCTAATTGTTTTCTTTAATGTATCAGTATAGATAACGTTTCATTCACCCCACGGCTGTATATGCCAACCCTTTGAGATATTAGTCAACGTACCCATAGACTTTAATGTCCAAATATATGCCAAAAGGATCTCGTTATGGAATACGTTTGGCCAGTATACGTCAGTACCCTGCAGCCCTAATTGTATTGAAAGTTTTGTCAACTATGCTTTTCAATACAACTGTGGAGGGAGAAAAAAAACATATACAACATTGTATTCCTTTTTTTTTTTTTTTATGCTAGAGGTATGCAACATTTCAATCAGTCCTGTCAGACGTAATCGCCTGACAGCGTGTGAACCTATAGGTTGGTTAGAGTAGACTATTTCACAGATGTTTATCTAGGCTGGTACAATTGAAGCAAACTTTCAGCTGTGAGCAAAACTACAACTGTAGCAGATCTCAGGCTCTTGATGTAGACAAGAATGCTCCTATTGGTCGAAGGCAATGAGCAATTGAAACACAAAGTGAAAGAATTTCAGATGATTACGCTTTCTTTGCATAAGACTATAAAATCCATTTAATGCCAGATTTACACAGGGCAATATGGTGGAGTTCTTGATGTGTAATTTTAAGCCAAAACCAGGAGTGGACACAAGAAAAGAAAAGTATTCTTAGCATTCCCTATCTAAAAACTTATTATTTTTGCATCAATGAAGCAATATAGTGTCTTTATTTAACTTTTTTACACTGTTCAGCTCTGACCTAAAATAATTATATACTGTATATCTGTAGTATGCTGTGACGGTTATGGAGATACCAAATATATGCGGGTACTGTATATTGCTGTATATGTGTTTTATTTTATTTTTTTAATGGATTTTATTTAAAAAAAAAAGTGTTTTGTGTCATGTTTTTTCAATATTTAAAATTGTACAATATTCTTGGTAGGGGCCCCATATCTGCTCTAGACTCTGGAACCCAGCTGACCCCCTATAGTAGACACATATGTCAGGAAAACACCTTTTCCCTTAAGGTTACCATGACTATGGTTCTAGCTTCTGGGCGTGTCTGTTTTACCTTGAGCCTAACTCTTTTGTCTGTATTTCTGCCTTCAGATGTAGAATTAGTATTTATACCGAGCCTCCTGCACCTCTCCCTTGCTTGTGAATTTGCCTGTCTTCTAGTGTCTGATCAAGCTTCCTACATTCCCTGCACTCCTGACTTCTGGACCTATTGGAAACTGACCTCGGCTTATCTCTTGTTAACCTCTTGTTTGCTGATTTTGGATTAACTGCTCCTGGCCAGTTTTGACCTTTGCTATTCCTTATATCCGCTTGCCTTCTGATTTGGGCTTTCTGTTTAAATCCTGGCTGTCTGGTTTCCTGCTCAGGTTAGTCTGCATTGCACCTCCTATCCAACGATGAACTCTGCTAAGACAACCTTGGTCCTAAGCAGCAAAGTCCATCCCACCTTGCGGTCGGCTCTGGCGAACACCTTAGGGTCGCCTTAGACACTGTCGATCAGAGTTGTGACAGATTCGAGGTTGCGGTTTTATGTGCACACTCTCTGCCGGTACTCTCAAACAGCCTTTGGAGAATCGCTCAAATTGCAATTCCATAACAACATATAGGATAATTGGCCAGAAATTCACATGGTCCTGTACAAACTTGCACACTTTACCTCCTTTTGACTTTATTGGGTGGTGGAACAGCCATCAGGGGATACATGTTTTCATAAATGGTGGCGGTCCCTCAGGCTTACCCTACTCAGTTTAGCCCTCTACGTCATAAATGCCTACTTAACAGATATATAAATTTCAGAAATATGGAAAGATAGCTAGACCCAGCCTTGGTGGAGGCCCCTAAGTTCCCAATGTGATTTAGGCCCCAGGGCATGTACCCCTTGTACCCTCCATATAATCCTGTCCAGAGGCACCTGTTTGGGCACAATGGCAGGAGTGCAGCCGTGTATTAAAGCTGACCTCATGCCGGTGGTTGCACAGTGCTAATGCGATCACCTTTAAATAATCGTACTTGAAGGTGTCTCTCCCTATTATTACGTCAAGGTGCATTAAGGGGTTAATGGGGTTCCACTATTCTGGCCACCAAAAACACAAAAACCTGATTTGCCACCAGAAAAATCCCATTAAAATAAATAAATTATAAATTATATTACTTTTCATCAACAGAAAAGTTTCCCTATGTATTTCAGTAAAAAACAACAATATAATGTCAGTATGACAAGAATAATGTCAGTGTGAATAAAGCCTGAAAGCCTTCCCACCCTGCAACGTAAATGTATGGTACTGTGAGCAAGCACTTGCAATAACTCCGAATGCCATATATTTACGTAGCGGTAACCATGGTACGATCACCCTTCCAGCTGCAGCAATTACCTAACAGCCTTTACCCCAAGGTAATAACCTGGGGTATGCCCTAACAGCTGCCTGTGCATTTTTTATGCACAAGCAGCAATGCATTGCAGTAGATACTTATTCCAATGCATTACAAAGAAAAAATAAGATTTAAAAGTAAATATCCCCTTGTGGGCTAATTTTCTTTTAATAAGGTTTGATAAAATAATTTGCTAAAAAAAACAAAAAACATGGCCACGAAAACTTAAAAATTAGCACGATTATTTTTCATTAAAACTGTTTTGAGTAATAAAGTCATTAAACATAACAAATACATAAATTATATATCCAGATGTATCAATCCTTATCTCTACTCTGATAACTTGCTGCAGGGTGATAATTGAAAACTAATGAAAAAGTCAAGTTAAAGTTTCTTGCCACTGTCTATTTATTGCGTTAAAAGTCACGTCAATGTATGCTACATCTGTATCGCCTTAATTGTTACAACCCATATAATAAATGTAAAACATAATTTAAGGTGCCATGAAGATAAAAACATAAACAACAATATCTAAATTTAATTATTTGCAAAGTCAGCTTAAAAAATAAATATCTATAAATTCAACGCCAATTTTTATATACCAACAAAATAATGTTAATAGTGTTACTTGTTTTTTTTTTATTAATTAACAAAATACGAAGTGAATGAACACAAGAGAAATCTAAATCAAATCAATATTTGGTGTGACCAGCCTTTGCCTTCAAAACAGCATCAATTCTGCTAGGCACACTTAAACAAAGCCATGGATTTTGTAGGATTAAAGTCAGGTGTATGATTAACCAATTATATCAAACAAGTGTTAATGATCATCATTATCATATGTACATTGAAACACAGTCATTGATTGTAACAGAAACAGCTGTGTAGGAGGCTTAAAACTGGGTGAGGAACAGCAAAACTCTGCTACAAAGGTGAGGTTGTGGAAGACAGTATCATGTCACAGGTCCACCGTGGCAAGACTTAGCACAGCAATAAGACACAACGTAGTAATACTGCATCAGCAAGGTCTCTCCCAGGCAAAGATTTCAAAGCAGATGTAAAGGATCTGCCAGGCACAACTTCTGTGTATACGCCCATAGGTAATCAGTCTGCACCTGAATCTATGTCTCTGAGACTGACTCCATCTTCCACCACTCAGGATGGCAGGCTTAGGAGTGGGAGAGCCTATCGCAGCCTGGCCAGACGGAGCTTGCTCCCGCCCTCTGTCTATTTATACCTGCCTTTCCTGTTCCTCCTTTGCTTGTGATTCTTCTCGTGTGGTTTCCTGGCCCAGCTACAGCTTCTGACTATTTGATCCTGCTCCATACTGACCCTGGCTTTCTGACTACTCTCCTGCTCTGCATTTGGTACCTCGTTCACTCCTGGTTTGACTCGGCTCGTTCACCGCCCTGTTGCTCACGGTGTTGCCGTGGGCAACTGCCCCATTTCCCTTAGCTTTGTGTACCATTGTCTGTTTGTCTCGTGCACTTACTGAGCGTAGGGACCGCCGCCCAGTTGTACCCCATCGCCTAGGGCGGGTCGTTGCAAGTAGGCAGGGACGGGTAGATTAGGGCTCACTTGTCCGTTTCCCTACCCCCATCATTACAACAAAATTTTTACATGCAATACCCCGACCTGACACACATCGTAGTCACCAAAGGGATGTTCACCATCACCAGCACCTAAACAACCAGGTTCGCTCGTACCTGGACTGTGCCCTTTCTCCGTCAGAACTCCTGATCCCAGACCCCATGGACTTCTGGGTCAGCAGATTGGATCATTGGCAAGAACTGGCCCAGTTTGCCATGGGTGTACTGTCTTGTCCACCCTCCAGTGTAGCATCTGAGAGGGTATTCAGCGCGGCAGGGGGCTTCGTCACCACTAAGCGAACAAGATTGTCCGCCAACAGCTTGGAAAATCTCACGTTTCTTAAAATGAATCAAGCGTGGATCGGTGAGGATTTTAAAACCCCTGTGCCTGATGCCACTGATTAGATCTGACATTGCTGCTGCTGCGGCTGCCGCCTGCTACTACGGGATTCTGTCCTGTCCACTCTTTTTTTAATGTGCCGCTGTTGGTGCTGCTACTACTTCTACCACCAATCCACCCCCAGTGCCGTCTGCTACTAGCAGGCCTGCGCCACCACAGGGCTTTGTCTGTGACTGTCCAGTCTGTTTTAATGTGCTGCTACTACTACTACTACTACTACTACCACCACCCGTGCTGTCCGTTGGCTACCTCTACTACCACCAATACACCTCCACTGCCGTCTGCTGCAAGCAGGCCTGAGGCCAGCCCCACCACAGGGCTTTGTCCTGTGACTGTTTAGTGTCTTTTAATGTGCTGCTGCTACTACTACTACTACTACCACCACCCGTGCTGTAGGTTGGCTACCTCTACTACCACCAACACACCTCCACTGCCGTCTGCTACAAGCAGGCCTGCCCCACCACAGGGCTTTGTCCTGTGACTGTCCAGTGTCTTTTAATGTGCTGCTACTACTACTACCACCACCCTTGCTGTCCGTTTGCTACCTCTACTACCACCAATACACCTCCATTGCCGTCTGCTACAAGCAGGCCTGCCCCACCACAGGCCTTTGTCCTGTGACTGTCCAGTGTCTTTTAATGTGCTGCTACTACTACTACTACCACCACCCGTGCTGTCCGTTGGCTACCTCTACTACCACCAATACACCTCCACTGTCGTCTGCTACAAGCAGGCCTGCCCCACCACAGGGCTTTGTCCTGTGACTGTCCAGTGTCTTTTAATGTGCTGCTACTACTACTACTACCACCACCCGTGCTGTCCATTGGCTACCTCTACTACCACCAATACACCTCCACTGCCGTCTGCTACAAGCAGGCCTGAGGCCTGCCCCACCACAGTGCTTTGTCCTGTGACTGTCCAGTGTCTTTTAATGTGCTGCTACTACTACTACCACCACCCTTGCTGTCCGTTGGCTACCTCTACTACCACCAATCCACCCCCAGTGCCGTCTGCTACAAGCAGGCCTGCCCCACCACAGGGCTTTGTCCTGTGACTGTCCAGTCTGTTTTAATGTGCTGCTACTACTACTACCACCACCCTTGCTGTCCGTTGGCTACCTCTACTACCACCAATACACCTCCACTGCCGTCTGCTACAAGCAGGCCTGGAGGGCTTGTGAAAAGCCATCACTTGTTGCTTTTACATCCATGTAAGGATGAACCCCGGCAGGCATCTGCCAATAAAAAGGGTACATTTTTGGAGGGCTTGTCAAAAGCTATTGCTTGTTGCTTTTACATTACATCCATGTATGGAACTCTTTTATTATAAAAGTTAAAAACATAACAACAACATCAGCCGATGTAAACCATAACCAAAATACAACATATACAAACATAAACATAAGACATTATATACATATTTTTAAATACATCACTGTATTCCTCCATGTTCCCGGACTTGGCCAATTCCTCAACCAGCTACACTCATCCACATTCAACTTTTTTTCGTATCCCCCGCCACCTCTCAGTATCCATTTGCCCCCACTCACTCCCTTCCGTACTCATTTGAAACAATCAGCCGGAATGTGTCAAACCCCCCAACGTTCATACCCATATTTATATACAACATACATTAATCTTTACACCCACATATACATAAGAATATATATACACCTATATACACCTCCACCTATATACCTATATATATATATTTTTATATATATATTTTTTTTATTTTATTTTTCCTCAATATATATACTAAGCCTAACTTTAACTAACCTAACCCTTCACCACACCAGGCCAACACCCCGCCTCATGTTCCCTCATATCCGCTTAGTCCTGATGCTGGCCTCCGCCACCACACCGTAGACCTCCCACTCAGTCCCTCGCCCCATGTCCTCTCATGTTCTGCATAGTCCGGGCCCGAGCGGGAGAAAAAAGAAAACAATATAATCCTCCCCACACCCCCCCCCATTCCCCCACCCAACCTATCTAAACCCCTGTCACTCTCCCTCGCATATACATAACAACAAAAAGCACCACCTGAAAGCACCAAGTTCGGTTCCTGTAAGCCTTTATACTGCCTTTATGTACTGAAAACAAAAAACTCTGCCGTGCACAATCCCAGCCTACCACCAGAAAGAGGAGAAAGAGACACACCCGACCCCCCCGGGGATAGGATCCACCCACGCCGACACTTTCCCTATCGCTTCCCCTATCGCTTTCCCCTAAAAGCTGTCCCTTCTCTTACCTTTTGTTTGATCTAGCCCTAAACTCGCCCTCCTTTCCCTATTGTTTTCCCTATCGCTTAATTTTTTAGTGCCTAAGCGAGGGCGGACCCCCCCCAGATGAGCCAGATGAGCCCCCCCTGAAGGTCAATACCCTAAGGCACCCCAAAAGAAAAGCCCCTCCATAGGCGAGAGGCTTTGGATGCTCCCAGTCTATCAACCTCCAAAGAACGTACCTTCACCAGGCCACCGATGATGTTCCCTACAACTTCTTCCACCAGAAGGATTTTGCTCTGCGTAGATACTAAACACCGTGCATTCCAGGTAAAGTGCCTAACCACTATGCTAACTAAAAAATAAGTGTTACGGTCCCTACCACCCAGGTCTCCGAACATCCCATAAGCCCACCCGGCGTAGGATAGGTTGGCTAAGTCGAGCCAGCCGATGGAGGCACCCACCCTTTTGTACACCTCTGCATTAAAGGAGCAATGAAGCAGGAAATGCTCCATAGTCTCTAGTGTATCGCTACACTCCTCCCGAGGACATCCTCTGTCGTCAGTGTTTCTCTACTTCAAATTGCCCCTTACGTACAGCCTCCCGTGGAAGCAGTGCCAAGCCAGATCCCAAAACTTCTGGGGAATCCTCACTGAATTTAAAAGTTTTAATCCCTACCCGAGGTCACTACTTGGGCAGTCTTTGAGAGCCAGGGGCTTCCGGAAGTGGGTCATCAGAACCCTTCTGTCGAGGAATTTCCTCGGCATGGTCCTGATCTCCCACACCTCCAGACCCCACCGGCATACCATCTTCAAGACCAGGGCGGCATAAGCCGGGAGATGTCCATGGGGTGTACGCAGGTCTTTCACTTGGCCTCCTCTCTCCCATTCCTGGAAAAAGGGCTGAAACCACTCCCTGTAGGAGAGAATCCACCAAGGAGCCCTCTCTTGCCAGAGGTTTGCCATATTGATCTTAACAAAGGTGTTCACTAGGAACACCACTGGGTTAACCATACCTAACCCTCCTAGTTTCCTTGGTAGATACGTAACTTCTCTCTTAATTAGGTTGAGCCTGTTCCCCCATAACAGTTGGAAGAACAGGCTATAGACCCGAGCCCAGAGAGGTTCTGGCAAGATGCACACACTGCCGAGGTATAGCAACATGGGCACCAGGTAAGCTTTGGCCAAGTGAACCCTTTCTCTAAGGGTTAAGGACCAACCCTTCCATT
Organism: Rhinoderma darwinii; assembly: GCF_050947455.1. NCBI lineage: Eukaryota > Metazoa > Chordata > Amphibia > Anura > Rhinodermatidae > Rhinoderma > Rhinoderma darwinii. The sequence continues at coordinate 99,037,242 of NC_134689.1, forward strand.
GACCGACCTTCTGGGCAACTAACTTTAGCCTGTCATCCCAGTTTTTCTTGGGATAATCACCCGGGCCAAATTCCACTCCTAAGATCTTTGCAGACCCCTGAGGTTCTGGAAGGGTGCCCAGGAGACCAAAACTAGGATCTCCTCCTCCCAGCCAGAGACTTACGCACTTGTCACGGTTAACCTTGGACCCAGATGCCCGTGAGTAACATTCCACTTCTGACATCACCCACTCCGCCTCCCCTTGCGAGGAGACGAAAATGGAGACGTCATCCGCGAATGCAACCACCCTCTGAGTGGCTTCCGGCCCTTCCAAGCCGACCTCGATCCCCACCAACGGTCCACGGTCAACCCTTCTTAAAAAAGGGTCAATCGCAAACACATATAGCAGGGGACTCAAAGGACAGCCCTGGCGGACACCAGACCCAACCTCAAAGGGGGTTCCAACCCAACCATTAACCAGCGCGAAAGTCTCTGCCCCAGCGTATAAGGTCTGGAGCCAATTGACAAACCCTCCCGGCAGACCATACCTCAGAAGGACCGACCATAGATACTCGTGATTCACTCGGTCAAACGCTTTGGCCTGGTCCAAGGACAGAACGTACTCCTTCAACTGGCCAGAATTTCCCCGCTCCACTGCCTCTCTGACACTGAGGACAGCACTAAAAGTGCTGCGGCCTGGAATGGAACAATGCTGGACCGGCGAAAGAAGCCGGGGTGCAAATTTCACCAACCGATTAAACAGCACCTTTGCGATAACCTTTCTGTCCGTATTGAGGAGCGCTATGGGACGCCAATTCTCAATACGAGTCGAATCCTTACCTTTTGATAGAACAATCAAAGCTGACCTCCTCATTGACCTCGGCAGAGTGCCCGAGGATAGACACTCATTAAATACAGATGTCAAGAGGAGAACTAGGGTTCCTTTAAAGGTCTTGTAGAACTCGGATGTTAAGCCATCCGGCCCTGGCGATTTTTTCAGACCTAGTCCGTCAATCACCAGCATTACTTCCTCTTCTTTGATTGGATCTATCAAGACATTAAGGGAGGAATCCTCTCCTGGCTCAGGGATAGTTTCAGCCAGGAAAGTCGACATCTCCTCTCGGTCTGGATCCTGCCTACCCAAAAGGTGAGAGTAGAAGGATCTAACGACCTCCAGGATCCCTGACTTGGATCTCCTCAGGGACCCTGTACTGTCTATTAGTCCTGTCACTATTTTACGACTCACTGACATCTTACAGTTCCTCTAGGGGTCGGGCGAGCGGTACCTCCCGAAATCCCTCTCAAGAACCAAAGATGCGTGCCTATCATACTGACACCTTTTGAGCAGCGCTTTCACCCCGGAGATCTCCTCCTGACTACCTCCGTCCGAGACCAGACGTTCGAGTTTCCTCCTCAGTACCTGCTCATGGACCTGAGGCCTGAAAGCCGGCGGAAAAATCCTGCTACCCGATATTTGAACAACTCCCACCACTCAGACTTAGTGCCACCTAGATCCAACAAAGGTACCTGGTCCTGGAGAAAATCTTCAAAGGCCTGTCTTATTTCCGCTTCTTCCAGGAGAGTAGAATTCAGCCTCCATATACCTCGACCCATCCGAAGGGATTCTGCAATGTTCAGAGAAAACAAAATCATACAGTGGTCGGAGAATTCCACCTCAACAACGGACACTGGTGAAGAGATGGCTTCCTCCTTCAAAAAAAAAACTATCTATCCTAGACCTACAGCTTCCTCTTCGATAGGTGAACCCGTGGTGACCTGGGGTATGCCTGATGTGGATATCCACCAGACGAGCCTCGCTAGCTATGCTATTTAAGGCTACACTATCGTAGGCCAGTCTGTCTATGGAACCTCTTCTATCGCGGGGTCTAACGACAGTGTTAAAATCCCCTCCAAAGATGACCTGTCGCCTAGAAAAAAGGAAAGGCTTAATCCTCATAAAGAGACTTTTCCGGTCCCACTTAGTTTGGGGACCATAGATGTTGATTAATCGAAATTCTTGTCCCTTTATGAGAACATCTAAAATCAGGCACCTCCCCATTTCTAATTCTATCATCCGTCGGCATTTTACCGGTGCGGTGAAAAGAACCGCCACACCGCTATATGGCTCGGTCGCAAGAGACCAGTAGGAGGGCCTGCGTCGCCAATCCCTCCTGGCTTTTACGATGTCTGCCAAAAGTGACAGCCTGGTCTCTTGCAAAAACAAAATATCAGCTTCAACTTGGCTGAGAAAATCAAAGGCCATAAATTTAGCCATATCTGACTTAATGCTGGCGACATTAATGGAAGCCAGCATCAACGGTGTGGGTACCGCCATCCTGGATGATAAAATTAGATGGCTTTCTTCTTCCCACCCCTGTCATGGTCTGAGGAGGACCCCCCAGACTCTCTTCCTTTTTTGGCACGTTTTTTTGAGGTGGTGGAGTCCATTCCCTCCTGGCGGACCTCCCCCCCCTCACTCACACTCCCATCATCGTCCCCCTGCCCCAGGTTGACCCCTGTCCCAGAGGCCTTTGTACCTCTCGGGGGAAGGGGTCCAGCGCCCTCTGAGACCCCTACTTCACCCTCCTCTTCATTTTGCTGAAGTGCTGGAAAATCCATGAGATCTTGGTAGCGGTTGGGGGAGAGCACCAGAGGGGTGCAGATGTTGCCTTCCGTGGCCGGGGCATGGCCTGATGACTTTGGCCCGCTCAAAATCTTGCCCTGTGTCCCAGGTGTTTTTTTAGGCTGTACCCTCTCTTCCTCACCAACACTTTCATATTGGGAGGATTGAGAGTCTTCAGCCGCTTGCTCCCTCTGGATCCTCCTGACCTCCTCATCCAATTCAGCGTCCCCAAGGGCATCCGTCTCCAGGGCAGGCTCTGGGTTCAGGCCAGAGGTCCGCCCAGTTGCCTGGGTTTCCCTCAGCTCCCTCTCCTTTTGCCTCTTCTCCAGCCTTCGATGGTAGGAAGGCTGGAGCCCTTTCCTTGATGTCTTCACTTGCCCTTTTGCTCCGCCATCTCTGCACGCCCCCTCACCCACTGGAGCCACCCCACTCTCTCCTCCTGCAGGCCTGGCGACGGCATTGACCACGGAGCGGGGACACCTACTGAATGGGTGACCTAAGTCACCACACAGGTGACACCTAATCTGGTCACACGATGCGGCTAGATGACCTATCCCCCCACAATGAGCGCACTTCCGCACAGTGCAGGCTGCACTCAAATGCGAGGGGTCGCCACACCGGTGACACAGCCTCGGTTGCCCCTGGTAGAAGACCAGGATACAATCCCTCCCAAGGAAAGCAGAAGATGGGATGTGGGACACAGTTTGCCCCAGACGTTTTAGTTTCACCATAAACGTCCAGGCCTCTGACCAGATGCCAAACTCGTCCAGGTTCTTCCTGGGCATCTCTGCTACTTCCCCATACCGACTTAGCCAGGTCATGATGTCAACGCAAGAAAGTGACTCATTACGGGTGAGAACGGTCACCCTCTTGAGACCATTCTGACGGGATATTGCTTGTGCAGCAAAATCCCGCCAGCCGGGCTCGTCCCTCACCAGCTCATAATTCCCCCAGAAGACCTCTAGGCCTCCCGGTTGAACAAAGCTGATGTCGAACTCAGCTGAGCCATGAGGATGTATCAGGGCGAAGATGTCACGCGCCCTGAAGCCCATCCCCAGCAGCAGCTCCACCACCGTTTATCTGGGGGGACAGATTTCATTGCCATGCCACCGGAGACGGACCACATTCCTCCTGACCACAGCCTGCCCGGTTGTCGGGAGCGACCACTGATCTCCTCTTTTCTCTCGGAAGGCCTCTAACCCGTACCTATCTATCCAGAAGGATAGATCCCTCTGTACACCCTCTATGGTTAGGGACTGCTTCCCATCCCTTAAGGCCTGCAGGAGGCGCTGTTGCAAGTGACTCTCCCCAGGGCCCGAGGACGAGGGTGGGTGGGCCGGCGGTCCCCCCCCACTACCCCGGCATAAGTCCTGCTCGGGGCACCGGGAAGGGGAGCGCCAGGCCCCCCCACATTTCCGGCTGAAACATCCTCCCGTGATCCTAACACCCTTTTGGTCAAGCCAGGTTCCACATTATTTCGTTTTTCCCTTGCCTTCCCTGCCCTGACCCCAACCCCCACCTCTGCATCATCAGGCGCAACTATGGAGGGGCCGCCAGATGACATAAGCGGCACCTCCACGCAGCCCTCCGCATCATTGGTGTCCATGCTACTTGGCAGGGCAGGGAAAGGCACATTTTCATTTGCATTTTTATTTTCATTTTTATTCACTTTTGTATTTACTTTGTTATTAACATCTTTATTGACATCCTCATTTGGAACGTTGCAGGCTATTTCCATCTCCACTACTGCTGAGCTGCTTAGAAGCTACCCCTCTATGTGTCCATCAGCCAGGCCACTCCCCTCCTCCATATCGGAGTGGCCGGCTCCGCCCCTTTCATTTGCCGTGCTGCACTGCAGCGGCCGCCCCGCATGTTTACTAGCCAGGCCACTCCTCTCCTCCATACTGGAGTGGCCGGCTCCGCCTCCAGCAGAGGCTTCGGCTACACCCTTGTCCGAGGCGTCGGGTGCCCGCTGGCCTATCACGCTGGCCGGTCCCGGTGCGACCGGACCGGCCACGTTGCAGGCACCCGACCCGCGGGACAGCGGTGCCCCCAACTTCCGGTCCGCCCCCTCCTCCGGTATGCGGCTCACACCGCACACCGGTCTCCGGGGCTCGCCGTCCGCCGGGACTGGGGCCACGCCCCCTGCAGCGCTCTGACAGCCAGCGCCGCCCACTTCACAGTGAGCGGCGTCCGGCGCCATCTTGGCCGCCCTCGACGCTATCTCCCCGCTTTACCGCCCCAACTCCACTGCAGAAGCCGGGGCTGGGGGGTTTGCGGGTCCTGCACGTCGGACCAGAATCTCTTCTGGCCCAGAGTGCAGGGGAGACCCGTGCACATATACAAGTCTCACCTCTCTTCTTTCTTCCATCTGTTTCCTCAGCTTTTTCCGTCTCCTTCGCTCTGCTGCCGCACTTCTCTCTCCTTCCTCCGGGGGCAGCTCTGTACCGAAGCTGAACCCCTCCAGCGACACGGGGGATTCCTGATCTCGGATCTGGGTCATCATACCGGGGGGGTGCTCCCCCTCGGACGCGGAGCCGCTCCTCGAATCTGGCAGCTGTGCTGCACATGGCAAGTTTGAGCTTGCCGGAGCCGACTGACTCGGCGCTTCCAAGCACGACTCCTCCTGCTCCTCCTGCGCAGGAACCGGCACTGACTTGCCCGGGGTTTCCTCGTCTGTAGCTCTGCTTGCTGTCAGTTTTTTTCCTTTGCTTTCTTTTTGACTTAATCCTTCCATTTGCTGGAATCTGTCGTCATTGCGTAGTTTTTCAGAGAAGGCTCCTCCCCCTACCAAGATTGTGGCTCTCCTGTCTTCTACCTCCTTTACCTCCCGCAGCAGGGAGCGGACCTGTGCCGAGTATTTGGCCCTCCTGCTGCCGGAGGATTTTGCCGCTCTCTGCCTGGCCACCGTTAGGTCTCCTCGGAGCCGCTGCAGGGGCCTCCCCAGGTCTTTATATTCCTCAAGGTGGGCCACCAGGCGGGATCCAAAAGTAGTGGCCTCCTCTCCCGGCCTCAGTGACCTCCACTCCACGAGGTCCCTGCAGCCATGGTGTTCCGGTCCTGCTTCTCCATGCCCCGTTACCTCTGCTCTCCTGGTGGCATGCTGCGATGCCCCAGCCGCTTGTGGGGATGAGGCCACATTGCTGCAGCCCCGCGATGTTCTCCTCTCCCCTGGGGCTGGCTGAGCTTTCCCAGCCGGCTGGGATGTCCCTCCACCCCCCACCGGCCTGCTCCGGAGGGTGGAGGACCGGGACTCCATCTCCAGATGGAGCCCCCCTCGGGGCACTCTGCTAGCCCAGGCAGGTGTAATAAACCTGGGCAGGTAATAAGGCAGAGTCCCCGGGAAGGTATACACAAAAAACACCACACCCAAAAACAAAGCACCTCCTCTCTCCTCAGAGAGCAAGCCGCATCTGCCAATAAACAGGGTCAATTTTTGGAGGGCTTGTGAAAAGCCATTGCTTGTTGCTTTTACATCCATGTATCTGTATGGATGAACCCCGGCAGGCATCTGCCAATAAAAAGGGTACATTTTTGGAGGGCTTGTGAAAAGCCATTGCTTGTTGCTTTTACATCCATGTATGGATGAACCCCGGCAGGCATCTGCCAATAAAAAGGGTAAATTTTTGGAGGGCTTGTGAAAAGCCATTGCTTGTTGCTTTTACATCCATGTATCTGTATGGATGAACCCCGGCAGGCATCTGCCAATAAAAAGGGTACATTTTTGGAGGGCTTGTGAAAAGCCATTGCTTGTTGCTTTTACATCCATGTATGGATGAACCCCGGCAGGCATCTGCCAATAAAAAGGGTAAATTTTTTGAGGGCTTGTCAAAAGCCATTGCTTCTTCTTTTACCACCTTATATGTATGAACCCTGGCAGGCATCTGCCGCCAAAAATGGTTAATTTTAGTACCTGTTTTAACAATGCATGAAGCATACAACATGCACAAGTGCAGTGGTTTCTGTTAGTTATCACCGTGTCCCATCCGTTTTCCTATAGCCATACATGTTGGCGTAACTTTGACACTAACTTTGCCCTAAAGACAGCTCAAAAGTACTTGGATACACTCATGGGTGACCTAAGAGTGTTATACAGGGCTTCTAGGGCTTTTAAACAGTGTTATACACGATTTTTAGGGGCTTTCTTGAATTACAGGTTCGGTCAGAACTAGTTCGGTCCGAATCGAACTTTTTCATGAAATTCGGCGAACCTGCCGAACCGAACTTTTCATAAGTTCGCTCATCTCTAATCTTAACTTGTTTATTTCTTTTATGCTTTCCAAAGTACATTTGAGACATCAAACTTTGTAAATATCAATAAAAACTGTATGTATCTATGACTTATCAAAAGTTTGACAAAAGTGTAGTCCCTATTTAAATATACTGTATGTAAAACAGGCTGGAGACTTTCCTGCTGTTAGGGTTGTGACACATTTATGAAGCATCCTATGATATGTTTTTACATATGTTGCATTCTTAGGACATCAGTGTTAAAGAAATGTGATACATAAATTACACTATTGATACATAACCCTGAATGCAGTTGTAATTCTGTAATGTTTATGTTAAGGTTATAGTACCCTCTAGTGGACATAACTGCTCTAAATTATTTATTTTTGAAGGAGAAAATGTAAATTGTTTCTTACAATATCTTTCAATCTGTCTATCTATCTATCTATCTATCTATCTATCTATCTATCTATCTATCTATCTATCTATCTATCTATCTATCTATCTATCTATCTATCTATCTATCTATCTATCTCATATCTATCTATCTATCTATCTATCTATCTATCTATCTATCTATCTATCTATCTATCTATCTAATCTATCTATCTATCTATCTATCTATCTATCTATCTATCTATCTATCTATCTATCTATCTATCTATCTATCTATCTATCTATCTATCTATCTATCTATCTATCTATCTATCTATCTGTCTGTCTGTCTGTCTGTCGGTCTGTCTGTCTGTCTGTCTGTCTGTCTGTCTGTCTTTCTGTCTGTCGGTCTGTCTGTCTATCTATATGTCCATGAATCTGAATTGAGTGCTGCCTATTCTTGGATATATATTGGAGGATTTGGGAATCTTGATCGGGTCCCTAAGGCATGCATCCAACCATAATTGATGCTGGTGCTGCTGGATGGTGGACTTTACATCTATCTATCTATCTATCTATCTATCTATCTATCTATCTATCTATCTATCTATCTATCTATCTATCTATCTATCTATCTCTCATATCTATCTATCTCGCATATCTATCTATCTATCTATCTATCTATCTATCTATCTATCTATCTATCTATCTATCTATCTATCTATCTATCTATCTATCTATCTATCTATCTATCATCTATCTATCTATCTATCTATCTATCTATCTATCTATCTATCTATCTATCTATCTATCTATCTATCTGTCTGTCTGTCTGTCTGTCTGTCGGTCTGTCGGTCTGTCTGTCTGTCTGTCTGTCTATCTATATGTCCATGAATCTGAATTGAGTGCTGCCTATTCTTGGATATATATTGGAGGATTTGGGAATCTTGATCGGGTCCCTAAGGCATGCATCCAACCATAATTGATGCTGGTGCTGCTGGATGGTGGACTTTACATCTATCTATCTATCTATCTATCTATCTATCTATCTATCTATCTATCTATCTATCTATCTATCTATCTAATCTATCTATCACTCACACTCTTGAGAGGTATTTTACTATAAGTGTACTGTAGTATTATAATAATTATTATTATTATTATAATTATTATTAGAGTGTAACATCCGTGGTCGGTGACCACTAACTCCTTCCATCAAGTCGACGCCCTTCTCTCCAGAGATGTCTGCACATACGGCTGTCCTGTTCCACAGTGACCACCAGGGTGCGCTCGTGAGCTCAGTCCAGACTAAAGAAGCCAGAGCGCACGCATCTGGGAGATTGAGCTGATTGCTCCCAGAGCACCCTGGGCTATAAGAAGGTCTCAGCCCCTTCCTCCCACGCCTGAGCGTTGTTGTTGTATCCTAAGTTTGTCTTGCAAATGGTCCCCTAGTGTTTCCTGCTCCCATTGTTCCCTGTTCCTGTATCCTGTAACCTGTATCATGATCTAGTGCCGTGTTGAGCTGTTGCCGTGCTGTGATGTATACCACGCCTGTCCTGCTACTCCACGCCTGACGTCTACCTGCTGCCTAGTCCCAGCTAAGTCTGCCTTGCTACTGTCTGAGCTGCCACAGGTACTCTATATGAACTATAGACTCTGACCTGCACCCTGTTGGCCAGCTGCCATACCGCCAAGGCGGTACGGCCCAATGGGTCCACGAACCCTACCTGACATATAGTATGACCAAACCAAAAATGCAGCATGGATCAATATAGCCCACTAAATATATACGAAATAAGAAAATATTAGACAAAGTAGCACTGGCTGATCCAAGGGTGTTCACCCAAAAGCATCGCAATAGAATATATATAACCTAGAGAAGAAGGATGCTGAAGAGACACGTAATGTATAAAAAATAGAAAAATACTTTATTAGCATACATAATATGAGACAATGAACAATGCATAAAAGCAAAAGAATCCATAGAATAGCAGTTAAAAAAGGGACACTGAGCTGTGTGTCTGTCAAATACTCATAAATTACAGATTTGTATCTGTGATTTGACTTCCAGGAAATAACATATATAATGAGAGACCATATATAAGATAGATGTATTTTATAAGCTTTTCGGATCCAAATAAGGCCAACAGTGTAATAAAGGGTTTGTCAAATGGCCGTATACAAATATAGCACTAAGTTAAATGCCGACAAACCATTTGTGCAGAATATTAGTGAACTATATAAGCACAAAAGAAGGGTAGATAAACCATAAATATGGTCAAGTATAAGTAGATGCAACGATCTATAGTGCAAATACGGTCAACATACATGTGATCAAATATAAGCTGGAAGAGAAGTCAATAAATGCACAATAAAGGTAGCGTATTTACATAGGATAAACCATACCCATAATGAAATGCCAGGAGAGACACACAGCCAGCGTCCACCCCAATGCGCGTTTCGGCGCAAATGCCTTCGTCTGGAGGTGACATATGGTATGTCATCCAAATGTGGATATTTTATATATCAGACTACCTAGTGTACCCAATGTGTACGTTTGTTAGATGGATAAACTCATGTAACCAGGGCCGCACCGTCCATGAGGCGAGATGAGCTTCTCGCCTCAGGTGGTGGCCTGCTGTAATTGTACCTGCGTTTATAGGACGCAGATACAATTACATGCATAAGCGCTGAATGGCGATGAATGGCTCGCTACTCATCGCCTTTCAATTACGTAAGTGGTGCAATGTCGTTATCGCACAGCTTGCATCGTTAATTGGCAGGGCAAATCAGCGTCTTTGAACGACGCAAGTTTGAAATTGATTGGCCGGGCAGAATTTCTTGCCCTGCAACTCAACACCTTTTAACAATGCAAGCGGCGTGATTACGTCATCGCGCCGCTTGCGTCATTGAATAACAGGGCAAGGCAGCCTGCCATTAAAAGGCGCTGATTGGCCGGGCAGAATGATTTGACCTGCCACTCAGCGCCGCATGGGAACGGGTTTAGGTGAGTATGTAAAGTTGTTTTTTTCTGTTAAAAGTGTGAGTGGCTATATGTGAAGCACTACCTACAGGGGGGTCTGTATGTGGGTACTATATGTGGAGTATTATGTACAGGGAAGCTGTATGTGGGGGCTATACAGTAGTCAGATAACAATAATGTTTATGTATGAATGATCAATTTTACAAACCATGAACAATTTAGTTGTTTCCATAATTTACGCGGGCCAATAGTCTGTACGACTAAGAAACCAGAACCAGTGACAGCAGGGGCTTAGCTAAAGGCTCATGGCCGACAGCCCGCAGCTTTCAGTTGCATCTCTGGGTCTCCTAAGTGACCCAACAATGCAGCACTAGCAGCCAGGTGCATCACTAAAGTCTTAAAATGTCAGGGGAAATAGCCCCAATACATATGTCCCCCCTAAGAAAATGTGTGTGTGTGTGTGTGTGTGTGTGTGTGTGTGTGTGTGTGTGTATATGTGTGTATATGTGTGTATAGGAGACAGCATATCTATAGCACTACGACCCTATAAACTATGGATAGGATTAGATACAGTGGCTCAGAAGACAGTATTACACATGATAGGATTAGATACACAGCCCAGCAGACAGTATCACACATGATTGGATTAGATATAGGGCCCATCTCGCTGACATTGCGGTTCCAGTGCTGGACCCAGGAAAGGTAAGAATAATAATTGTTTTGCTTCTTTGTGTGTTACTAATTATTTTTGTGTGTTTGTGTTATTTTACAGGTTCGGTCGTTGGACTACGTCGGATTCGAGGACTACTTCAATGACAGCGTTTTTTTTTTATTCTCAATAAAATGGTTAATGAGGGTTGTGTGTTTTCTTTTTATTTCAATAAAATATTTTTTCTATGTCCTTGTATTTTTTTAAACTTTATTGTTACCACCTTAGTAATAGCTGCTTGCTAATTGACAGTGTCCATTACTAAGGCGGGGCTTAATGTTATGCCGTGCAGAGGCTAACACTAACCCCCATTAAAACCCCAGTACCCACCGCCACCAGGGATATTGGGAAGATCCGAGTACGAACGAGTACCCGACCATATGTAGTGATGGTCAGGCACTGGGGCGGCCGCAGGCTGGTAGGATTAGGCTGGGGAAGGCCAAAAACAGTGGCCCTTCCCACCCTGGTAATGCTAGGCTGCTGCTGTGTTGTATCTGGCTGGTTATGAACATTGGAGGGGACCCCACATCGTTCTTTCCAATTATTATTATTATTTTTTTAAATTACGTGGGTTTTTCATAACCAGCCAAATACAATAAAGCAGCAGCAGGCTAGCATTACGGGGGGAGGAATGCAGTTTTTGGCCTTTCTCAGCCTGATAATACCAGCCCGCGGCCGTCCCAGTATCCGACCATCACTACAGATGGTCAAGTACCCGGCTCTTCCCGACACCTCTGGTGGGTGTGGGTACCACGGTAATATTGGGGGTTAGTATTAGCCTCTGCACCTGCTAACACTAAGCCCAGCCTTAGTAATGGTCGCTGTCAAGGCGGTAGTAATAAAGTTTAAAAAAAACAAAGACATAGAAAAACTATTCTATTGAAAAAAAAAACCCACACAAACCTCGACAACCATTTTATTGATAATAAAAAAAAAGCTGTCATGGAAGTAGTCCTCGAATCAGACGTAGTCCAACGACCGAACTTTTAAAAACACAAAAAAACAACTATTAGTAACACATATGGTAGGCTTAGATACATTGCCCATGTGTGATACTGTCTATTGGACCCTGTATCTAAGCCTACCACAAGGTAGGCTTAGATACAGGGTCCAGCAGACAGTAACCTTATACAGTATAAGATTACTGTCTGCTGGAGCCTTGTATCTAAGCCTACCATGTGGTAGGCTTGGATAGAGGGTCCAGCAGACAGTATCACATATGAGCCCTGTATCTAAGCTTACCATGTAGTTATGTAAGATGCTTAGATACAGGGTCCAGCAGACAGTAATCTTATACAGTATAAGATTACTGTCTGCTGGGGCCCTGTATATAAGCCTACCGTGTGGTAGGCTTATATACAGGGCCCATCAGACAGGATCACACATGAGCCCCGCATCTAAGTCTACCATGTGATTGGCTTAAATACAGGGCCCAGCAGACAGCATCACACAATCTGTGATCCTGTCTCATGGGCCCTCTAAGCCTGCTACATCATAGGCTTAAAGGGGTTGTCCAGTCCCTAAACATTGATGGCCTATCCTCAGGATAGGCCATCAATAGCTGATGGGTCGGGGTCCGACTCCCGGGACCCCCACCAATCAGCTGTTTTGAAGGGGCTGCAGCGCTCGTACGAGAGCTGCTTCCCCTTCATTTCCCTTACTTGCTCACACTATGAGTTGCCGACATGGATTCACAGTGTGAGCAAGTGACCGTAAGGAAGGGGAAGCAGCTCTCGTAGGAGCGCTGCGGCCCCTTCAAAACAGCTCTCGTAGGAGCGCTGCGGCCCCTTCGGGAGTCGGACCCCGACCTAGAAGCTTCAGCAGACATGGATATTACTCTTACCATCCTCTTCAGCCGCAGCGGTGGTCCTGACTCTATCCAGGGTCTGGATGTTGTGCGCGGTGCATAGCGTTGTGACATCATGCGCTGCGCACAGCTCTGTGACGTCAGGACCTTCGCTGCGCTCCGGAACCAGGCGGGTGAGTGCTGTCAGTTACTATAGTAAGAGGGGCCCGCGGCCCCAGTTACTATAGTAACTTTTTATTGATGTAGTGTGGGTGGGTTGCAACCGCTGCGACCCCTATAGCTACGCCACTGAGTGACAGATAATGGATATCCAGTATAAGGGTATGTGCACACGTAGTGACCAAAAACTTCTGAAAATACAGAGCAGTTTTCAAGGGAAAACAGCCCCTGATTTTCAGATGTTTTTTGAGCAACTCGCGTTTTTCGCGGCGTTTTTCGCTGCGTTTTCGCTGCATTTTTTACGTCCGTTTTTGGAGCTGTTTTCATTGGAGTCTATGAGAAAACGGCTCCAAAAACGTCCAAAGAAGTGTCCTGCACTTCTTTGACGAGGCAGTCATTTTACGCGTCATCATTTGACAGCTGTCAAACGACGATGCGTAAATTACAGGTCGTCGGCACAGTACGTCGGCAAACCCATTCAAATGAATGGGCAGATGTTTGCCGACGTATTGGAGCCGTATTTTCAGGCGTAAATCGAGGCATAATACGCCTCCTTTACGTCTGAAAATAGGTCGTGTGAACCCAGCCTAAGATAGGAAATAATAGAGACTGAAGAACCTTCAGGCTGGGTTCACACGACCTATTTTCAGGCGTAAACGAGGCGTATTATGCCTCGATTTACGCCTGAAAATACGGCTCCAATACGTCGGCAAAAGACGACGCGTAAAATTACAGCCTCGTCAAAAGAAGTGCAGGACACTTCTTGGGACGTTTTTGGAGCCGTTTTCTCATAGACTCTATTGAAAACAGCTCCAAAAACGGCCGAAAAAATGGTGCGAAAACGCAGCGAAAAACGCCGCGAAAAACGTGAGTTGCTCAAAAAACGTCTGAAAATCAGGTCCTGTTTTCCCTTGAAAACAGCTCCGTATTTTCAGACGTTTTTGGCTCAGCGTGTGAACATACCCTCAAACAACAGAGGACTGACCGGTAGTGTTTCATGGTAATAGAGCAGAGTGCAGTGTGCAATACAAAAAAATAAGCAACAGATGAAAAATATTACTTTGATATTATGACATGATGATTGTACTATAGCAATGGCTTTTCTTTACATAACAGTTAGGTTGAAACTAACCTAATAAAACCCATCTTTATATAGAACCTACTTTGCCATCTGAAATTTATTCTCTATAGAAATGTTTAAAATGTGACCATTTTCTGTCTAGTATTTCTTACTATCCACATTATGACTCTGTGCAACCTCCGAATTGTATGAGTGCTGTACTGCGGCTTGGTACAGATATATTGAGTCTTCTGTACTTTCATATGGAGGCATGTAAAATCCATGGCCGGGGACCGTCGGGATTACTCTCCCTCGACGGCCGTAGTCATGGTCTGGTGAGCACAGGCCCGCTTCTCCTCCACAGGAGTCGCCAGCGCTCACTTCCACTCCACTCTGCTGTGTCCCGTAGAGTGCTCGCGCCCGGCCTTAAAGGGCCGATGCGCGCACATGTACTCATCAGTAATTAGCCCATGATCACCCTGAACTATAAGAAGGGCCCAGTCCTTTTACTCCTTGCCTGACCGTTGTTTGTGTTCCTCTGTTAGTCTTGCAAATGGTCCCTTAGTCGTATCCTGTTCCCAGTGTTCCCGTGCCCTGCTACCTGTATCCCATGTCCTGTGTTGTATTTGTTCCTGTGCCCTTTATAGTGTTGGAGTCATATTGTGCCATCTACCACGTCTGGTGTCATCTGCCATGCTTTTCATCATCTGCCGTCAAGATCCCATCTGTGCCTAAGCCGCTGCCACTGTCTGGACTATTACACGTACCCTTGTGCTGGACTTTGTATATACTTGTTACACTGTTGTTTGGCCAGCTGCTATCCCACTAGGGCGGTGCGGCCCAGTGGATCCACATACCCACAGATCGTGACAAGGCATAAGGCAATTCCTGTTGGATTCCAGCAAAAGAACAACATCAGATGGCGTAGTTATGAAGGTATTCTCCTCTAGTAGCATCAACTATAGTGGAGTATAGCTCCATATATACATATATGATTTTCTATGTAGCATGGTACGGCAGAGCATGGAGGCACATTCCTGTGCTGCCATACAGACTATGCCGCATGCATGGGACCTAACACTCAATGAGTGTTAGAAGTACAGTAGCTGAATCATCAGTGCAGGTCAGATGACCACTAAGTCTCATTTAGAGAGAGCGACCTGATTGGTCTGCCTTTCCTTAGGAATCCCTGGCTTTCCTGTGCAGGATCGTGTGTTACCAGCCTGTTTTTCCAGCTCTGTCTTGTATTGTTGCAATTATTTGCTATGGCCCTGTGTGTGTTGTTTACCACAGGTCTGAAAGTAAAGACATGTTTTGCCATCATGTCTTCGTACCATCTTTTCCACGACAGAACCTGCACCGGGCCCTACACCATCTGGGGCCCCTAGACCTTACAGCTACAAAGTATTCAAAGTGAGCTTTAGGCCTTTTATCTCTGATGTGTCTCCTTATCATGTGGGATGAGGTAGCACATTCAAAAAAAGAGGAATTTATTCATCCAAATGTGCAACGTTTCAAGCCAATAGGACCTTTCTCAAGCAAGTGAACATACAAAATGTGACAAGTATATAAGGACCCAAGGAGTCATTAACAATCAACATACAAAGTTTAGTGATACAATACAATAAGGTAGGTAATAAAGTCATGATATTAAATAGCAAACACCACGTGACATAGATATAGTGTAGTGATCATCATAGAAATTTGAAAACAAGAAATATAGTGTACCAATTCTATTTAATGGGTGTACAATACTTAACACCCAATAAACCAGGTGAGGTGAAGTTGATTAAAAAAACATAATTATGCATACGAACAGAGCTATAAGATATGGACCTACTATTCCTTGGTCTCAGCATCTCCAACTCGCCACTTCGCATGTCTAGAAACTATTTGAAGGCAGCCATGTTGGAAAAACTATTCTATCTACTGCGCATGCGCAACATCCATCATCGAGAGAACTCATATGCGTCCTGAGTAGGTCTGTTTAGACCATCCTAGCATATGGGTAAAGGAGACCTAGGACACACAAGCACCATCTTAAAGATGGGCAGAACGTCCAAGCCGCCAACAAACATCTACTAAAAGAAATGCACCAGGTAAAGGGACGACACAAAATGTAATGTCACTAAACTCATATATTAATACAGCAATAAATCGATGTGTATTATATTAAACGGTTTAATGTATAATACCACAAATCGCTCAATATGAAGGACACCGCTCACACCCCTAGACCGCCTAACCATCTAAAACGGGAAATGTCGTGGTTAACCCAAGGCCACTCTCAATCAACTCAGAAGTTCAAAATACCCATTTGACTTAGTGACAAAGGAGCTCACTCCCACTAGTCCAAAAACCCCCTCCCACATTGAAAGGCTGTAGAAACGGAGTTCAACACAGGTGGGATCCAAACAAAAACAGACCTGGGATCCGAACCCAGGCCGTGATGTCTGTATCACAGCAAGTCACAAAATGTCACCGTACGTGGTGCACTACTGCACTTTACCCGGGTAAAGAATGAACATGCCCAGGAATATACTCAAATTCCGGGAAAAAGAGGAACAGCTAGGGATGGGTCCATATAACAGACCTATAAGAAGTATCACATCAAAATATAATATAACAATCCCTGATATAGGGATCACAGGGTTAATGACAATACCAGAGAAAATGTTGTAAAAAAACATACATCTATCATTTCTTGACACATCAGTCTATAGGGTGGGTGATAAATTTGTGACCGATCTATTCACAAAGCCTACTGACCGCAATAATTTGCTGAGCTTTAATAACGAGCATCCCAGACGGATTCTCGATTCTCTCCCGTTTAGCCAAATGCTGAGGGTGAAACAGATTTTTTCAGAACCCCAACATCTTTCCAGACAACTTGATGAAATGAGTAATACATTTTTACAAAGACGCTATCCACAATCACTCCATAATAGACAAAGGTCAAAGGTTGATGCTGTATCTAGGGAGAATCTTTTAAACCCCCGCGGACGTTGGATGTGCTATAATGAATATGCTATATTCCGGTGTCTATAGTGTGGGATCTGGCTTATTTCTTCTTGTTGTACGAGAACTTGAATGTACATTATATTCATGATTTATGTGATATATTCTTTTAAGTGGTTGGATACATACGTTCTACATGCGGCCAGCCGCTATATCTATACGCCATTTCCCAATACAGAGCCACTAGTTACAGGAAGTGCTTGATGAAGGTTATTACTTGAACGAAATGTTGCACATGCACATTGGCAAAAATAAAAAATATTTAAGCATTTCACTCCAATTTGGTGTGCCGAGTACTACTTTCGCTAGGTGTGTTGATTATTAATCACTCCTTGAGTCCTTATATACACCGCGTTCCAAATTATTATGCAAATGTAATTTTTCGCTGATTTTCCTAAATAGTCGATGCAAATGACAGTCAGTATAATCTTCAAGCTATCAACCGTTTGAGTATAATGCAAATTTTATTGAACAAATCTCCTAATGATAACAGATTTTTTTTTTAGAAGTAAAAAACTCAAAATGCACTGTTTCAAATTATTATGCACAACAGAGATCAAAACATTTTAAAGGTTGTAAAGAGAACTAAAATGGTAATTTGTTGAATTTGCAGCATCAGGAGGTCATATTTACAGAAATCAAAAGCTCTTTCAAGCAAAAAAAACTTAGCAGGCCAAGTTACATGTTAACATAGGACCCCTTCTTTGATATCACCTTCACAATTCTTGCATCCATTGAATTTGTATTTGGACAGTTTCTGCTTGAATATCTTTGCAGGATGTCAGTATAGCCTCCCAGAGCTTCTGTTTTGATGTGAACTGCCTCCCACCCTCATAGATATTTTGCTTGAGGATGCTCCAAAGATTCTCAATAGGGTTGAGGTCAGGGGAATATGGGGGCCACACCATGGAGTTTCTCTCCTTTTATGCCCATAGCAGCCAATGACACAGAGGTATTCTTTGCAGCATGAGATGGTGCATTGTCATGCATTAAGATAATTTTGCTACGGAAGGCACAGTTCTTCTTTTGGTACCACGGAAGAAAGTGGTCAGTCATAAACTCTACGTACTTTTCACAGGTCATTTTCACACCGTCAGGGACCCTAAAGGGGCCTACCAGCTCTCTCCCCATGATTCCAGCCCAAAACATGACTCCGCCACCTCCTTGCTGACGTCGCAGCCTTGTTGGGACATGGTGGCCATTCACCAACCATCCACTACTCCATCCATCTGGACCATCCAGGCTTGCACGGCACTCATCAGTAAACAACACAGTTTGAAAATTAGTCTTCATGTATTTCTGAGCCCACTGCAACCGTTTCTGCTTGTGAGCATTGTTTTGGGGTGGTCGAATAATAACTTTATGCACACTTGCAAACCTCTGCAGGATCCTACACCTTATGGTTTGCGGGACTCCAGAGGCACCAGCGGCTTCAAATACCTGTTTGCTGCTTTGCAATGGCTTTTAGCAGCTGCTCTCCTAATCCTATTAATTTGTCTGGCAGAAACCTTCCTCATTATGCCTTTATCTGAACGAAACCGTCTGTGCTCTGAATCAGCCACAAATCTTTTCACAGTACGATGATCACGCCTAAGTTTTCTTGAAATATCCAATGTTTTCATACCTTATCCAAGGTATTGCACTATTTCACGCTTTTCGGCAGCAGAGAGATCCTTTTTCTTTCCCATATTGCTTGAAACCTGTGGCCTGCTTAATAATGTGGAACGGAATGTGTTGCCAGAAAAACATGTTTTTTTTTAAAAAATTAAACATTTAGTGTGTGGGTGATTAAACATTGTTCAAATTTTTTTTATTTTTTTCACGAGTCAGGAAATATTATAAATTAATTCTAATTTATAATACTACCCATTTTTGGTCACTAGATGGAGCTATTCCCAAAATTGCAGCATTGCAACATTGGGTTAAAAGCCCTCGCTCTAGTGAGCTCTCAGCATCCCCCCCTCCTTTATCCTGGCTAGTGCCGGGATAAACGAGGGGTTTGAACGGTGTAACCTCCTACACTGTGTGTCGCCATTTTTTGAGCTAACACACAGTGTAGTAGGTTTACATACAGTAGTAAACACACACAAACACGAACATACATTGAAATCTCTTACCTGCTCCTGCCGCCGCGGCTCCCTCCGGCCCGTCCGCTCCGTTTGCTGCCGCTGGTCCAAGTGCACAAATCCGGAAGCCGCGACCGGAAGTAGTAATATTACTGTCCGGCCGCGACTTCCGGTCCACAGGAAAATGGCGCCGGACGGCGCCAATTTCGAATTGGACTGTGTGGGAGCGGCGCATGCGCAGTTCCCACACAGACGCCGTACACTGAAGTCAATGGGACGGGAGCCGTTCACAGTCCCTATGGGACTGTGGCTGCCGTATTCCATGTCTGTGTGTGTCGTTAATCGACACACACAGAAATGGAACAAAAAATGGCAGCCCCCATAGGGAAGAAAAAGTGTAAAAATAAGAAAAAGTAAAACACAAACACACAAATGAATATAAACGTTTTTAATAAAGCACTAACATCTTTAACATATAAAAAAATAATTTGTGATGACACTGTTCCTTTAAGTAGTTTTCCTTTGATTGGGCACAACTGGCAAACTAATTATCACAGGTGTCTGAGATTGATTACAATGATCCAAAGAGCCCTAAGACACAATACCATCCATGAGTTTAATTCAAAAACGAATAATTAAATGTTTATGACACTTAAATCCAATGTGCATAATAATTTGGAACACGGTGTACTTGTCACATTGTGTATGTTCACATGCTTGAGAAAGGTCCTTTTGGATTGAAACGTTGCATATTTGGGTGAATAAATTCTTTATTATTTGGATGTGTTGACTCGTCTCTTTTTGTTGGATTTCATCAAAGGACTTTGGATCAGGTTCTGTTGAGGCTTGCACCCATATTATCTTGCATCTGGTGCTGTGATACTCCATTGTTTGACATTTGCTGTTGATCCTATCACTTTGCACAGATTTATATTTGCTCTTATTCTGGAATTTATTATTATGGATCCCACACACTCTATTTTCTCGGACTCTGAGGAGGACACTAGCCGGATTTTACATGGCATTATTGCAGACGTTTCTTTTCTCAGCGTTCCATCCACTGATAACATCAAACGTAAATGGGTGATGGAATCCAAAAGGGCTATTACGGTACATCTACATCTTGTAAGCTTGGGTGAATATGTCAAGGTGGACCGTAACCCCAGAGATATGAGATCTCATCTCACTCCCAATTTGTTTCCTACCAATTCCGATTTTTGTCAATGCTTTTGTCAAATCTCCAATAAATATGCTAGAAACATATTTGCTTAACATTGAATTCTATTAAATTGAATTACATCAAGTGACCACCCGAGTTCAGGAAATGGAAGATCTGTTGACTAACTTATTATCTACAGAGGAGTTACAGAAGTATAAAGAATGTGCTTTGGAATCATTTGTGAAATTTTGGTGTAATCTAGAAAAAAACTAAACGCCCGAAATGGTTTTGTGATGTTGAGAACTACAAGGATGGACGTATCTACAATTCGCAGTAAGATCCTACACTACACATGAGAAAGTAATCCAGAAGAGGAAAAAAACATTCTCAGACCCCGGAGGCTGATCCATCGAAGACCGCTGGGTCTTTTTTTAGGAGTAGAAGTGAACGCATATGTAGAGGAGGCTGCAAACATGGGGAGAGGTTCAAAAATCAGAGAAAATGCGGAAACGATACCCATCGACAAGCAACAAAGAACGGAAGATCAAGTAAATAATCTAGTGGCAAATATCTCTTCTAAGCCACTATCATGTATACAAATTTCTGTTTTAAACAAAGGATTGTCATTTTGTCCTGTATCCAGAAAGGATTGGTTCCAGATTGAGTTAGACATTCAAGCCTTTTTTCATAGAATTAGGCTTAGAAAATATTTTTCTGAGTGCTCATCTACAAGTGAAATCTAGTCAACTCTCACTAGGCAATGTAGGTTTATTTAAAAAGAGTGGGTGGCAGCCATACACCAATGAACTTGTACTGGATGCATTCAATTTGTCAGTCAAACAGAGGGTACATGCACTGAGGGAGGAGTCGGATGAATCTCCTATATCATACTCCAACTTGTCCAAGCTGGAGACAGAGGCACTTAGGGCCTGACGATCAAGCCAGCCGACAAAGGCGGGGCCTTGGTCGTCATGAACACATTGCTTTATTTGTAAGAAATCAGTGGACAAGTCAGTGATGGCAGTGTTTATAAGAGGGTAGCCAATGACCCTAAATTTCGAATCCAAATTAAGATTAGAGCTCTATTACAACAGTCTATGGATATTGATATCATCGATAAAGATCTTGTAGACTATCTCTGTACCACATCCAGTTACCCCTGTTATTTACTGCCTCCCCAAGATCCATACATGTCCCAGAAAACCCCCAGGACGACCAATTGTTTCTGGTAGTGGGTCTACTTTTGGCCCTATTGCGATATTCCTGGATAGGGTGTTGAGAATTCATGTTACCTCTGCTTCCTCCTATGTCCAAGATACCTCAGATTTCATTTTGAAATTGAATGATGTATCACTCACAGATCACATAATTCTAGTCTCATTTGATGTGTCCAACCTGTACACCTCAATTAATTATGGTAGGGGTCTTCAGGCAGTACATAAGGCTCTGAGATCTTCAGCCTATTCTACTTAGTGTGTTCAGTTCCTCGTGGATCTTCTGGAAATCGTTCTCACGGACAACTATTTCCTTTTTCGGGACTAGTTCTATGTGCAAAACTGAGGGACCACCATGGGCTTGAACGTGGCTCCAATGTATGCTAACATGCTCATGGCAGCCCTTAAGGAGCAGCACGTCTATGTATCCCACCACTTCGGCCGTGTGCTGAAGTGGTGTAGAAACATTGATGACATTTTTGTTATTTGGACCAGTACACCTTCCCAGTTAGTTGAATTATTTTCCTTCCTCAATACTATGGATGATGACATAAAGTTTACAATGAACAGCTCTGATGTTTCTTTACAATTTATTGACACATCGGTCTATAGGGTAGGTGATAAATTGGTCACCGATCTATTCACAAAACCTACCGACCGCAATAACGAGCTGTACTTTAAAAGTGAGCATCCCAGACGGATGCTCGAATCTCTCCCATTTAGCCAAATGCTAAGGGTAAAACGGATTGTTTCTGAACCCCAACATCTTTCCGGACGACTTGATAAAATGAGTAATAGATTTTTACAAAGACGCTATGCACAATCCCTCCTTGATAGACAAAGGTCAAAGGTTGATGTTGTATCTAGGGAGGATATTTTGACCCCCGGCAGACGTGAATTGACATCTAGGGAGTCCTTTGTCTCCACCTATTCCCGCATCAGCAATAAAATTAGTGACATTATTCGCTGCAAATGGTACATTTAGAATAGTTTGGCTAGTTCCATACCTGTGTTTAGTTGACCCCCTAGGATGGCCTTTTGTAAAGGATCTGCCAGGCACTGCGGGGTTAACTCCCAGAACTAATCAGTCAGCACCTGAAAATACTTCCCTGAGACTGACTCCTGCTTCCACCATTCAGGCTGGCAGGCTTAGGAGTGGGAGAGCCTATCGTAACCTGGCCAGACTCAGCTAGCTCCCGCCCTCGGTCTATTTAAGCCTGCACTTCCTGTCCCTCGGTGCTTGTTATTGCTTTGGTTTCCTTCCTTGTGGTTCCTGGCCCAGCTACAGCTCCTGCTATTTTTGATCCTGCTCCATACCGACCCTGGCTTACCGACTACTCTTCTGCTTTTCGTTTTGTACCTCGCACACTCCTGGCTTGACTCGGCTCGTTCACCACTCTGGTTGCTCACGGTGTTGCCGTGGGCAACGGCCCCTTTTCCTTGCTTGTGTTCCTTGTATGTTTGTCGTGCACTTACTGAGCGCAGGGACCGCCGCCCAGTTGTACCCCGTCGCCTAGGGCGGGTCGTTGCAAGTAGGCAGGGACAGAGTGGCGGGTAGATTAGGGCTCACTTGTCCGTCTCCCTACCCCCTGCCGTTACATAATAACAAGCCCATACCTAGTCTACCCCTGGTCCCTGACACCACTATGGATCCCCGTGAGACCCTGGCTCAGCAAATGCAGGGTCTCTCCCTACAGGTCCAGGCCCTGGCTCAGAGGGTCAACCAGCCTGATGCTACCCTGGTAGTTCCCCGCACCGCACCTCTTGAACCCCACCTCAAGTTGCCCGACCGGTTCTCAGGGGACCGGAGGACTTTTCTCTCCTTTCGGGAGAGTTGTAGGCTTTACTTTCGTTTAAAGCCTCATTCCTCAGGTTCTGAGAGCCAGCGGGTGGGTATAATTATGTCCCGGCTCCAGGAAGGGCCCCAAGAGTGGGCCTTCTCCTTGGCTCCTGACGCCCCTGAACTTTCCTCCGTTGATCGTTTCTTTTCTGCTCTCGGACTTATTTATGACGAGACTGACAGGACTGCCTTTGCCGAGAGTCAGCTGGTGACCTTAAGTCAGGGTAAGAGACCTGTTGAGGAGTATTGCTCTGACTTTCGGAAGTGGTGCGTAGCTTCTCGGTGGAATGACCCTGCCTTAAGGTGCCAGTTTAGGTTGGGTCTGTCGAATGCCCTGAAAGACCTGCTAGTTAGCTATCCCTCTTGTGACTCCCTAGACCAGGTTATGGCTTTAGCGATACGACTTGACCGACGTCTCAGGGAACGACAACGTGAACGTTTATGTGTTTTCTCCTCCGACTCCCCCATGATGCCTCCCGAAGCTCCGTTGCTTCGTTCCTCCCCGAAAGATTCAGAGATACCTATGCAACTCGGGGCCTCTGTGTCCCCCCAACAACGTAGAGAATTCCGCAGGAAGAATGGTCTCTGCTTCTACTGTGGGGACGACAAGCATCAAGTGAACAACTGTCCTAAGCGTAAGGTTGCAGCCAGAGAACTTCCACGTCTAAGTGATCATCGGGGAGGTCACTTGGGCGCACAGGTATTTCCCGTAAATATGAAACGTACTAAGATCTTGCTTCCCTTTCAGGTCTCTTTTGGTGGTAGGTCTGCTACCGGCAGTGCTTTCGTGGATTCAGGGTCCTCTACTAATATCATGTCTGTGGAATTTGCTATGTCCCTTGCTATGCCTCTTATTGATTTGCCTAAACCTGTCCCGGTAGTGGGTATCGACTCCACTCCTCTTGCTAATGGTTATTTTACACAGCATACCCCTGTTTTTGAACTCCTTGTTGGCTCCATGCATTTGGAGCAATGCTCTGTACTGTTGATGCAGGGATTATCGTACGATTTGGTGCTAGGTCTTCCCTGGTTGCAGTTGCATAATCCTACGTTTGACTGGAATACTGGGGAGCTAACCAAATGGGGTAATGAATGTTGTACGTCATGTTTTTCTGTTAATTCTATTTCTCCCCCTAAGGAGGCGAATACGCTACCCGAGTTTGTTCAGGACTTCGCTGATGTTTTCTCTAGGGAGGCCTCCGAAGTGTTACCTCCTCATAGAGAATACGATTGCGCTATAGAATTGGTACCAGGAGCTAAGCTTCCTAAGGGTAGGATATTTAATCTTTCTTGTCCCGAACGTGAAGCTATGAGAGTGTATATCCAGGAATCCCTGGCCAAGGGTTACATTCGTCCCTCTTCTTCTCCGGTAGGTGCTGGCTTCTTCTTCGTGGGGAAGAAGGATGGTGGTCTTAGGCCATGCATTGACTACCGTAGCCTGAATAAGGTCACGGTAAGGAACCAGTATCCCCTTCCTTTGATTCCTGATCTCTTTAATCAGGTTCAGGGGGCCCAATGGTTTTCTAAATTGGATCTACGGGGGACGTATAACCTTATTCGCATCAAAGAGGGGGATGAGTGGAAGACTGCGTTTAACACGCCCGAAGGCCATTTCGAATACCTCGTCATGCCCTTTGGGTTGTGTAATGCCCCTGCGGTCTTCCAGAATTTCATAAATGAGATTTTGAGAAATTACCTGGGGATTTTTCTGGTAGTGTACCTTGATGACATACTGGTGTTTTCCAAGGACTGGTCCTCCCACGTGGAGCATGTCAGGAAGGTGCTCCAGGTCCTTCGGGAAAATAAACTGTTTGCCAAAACCGAAAAATGTGTGTTTGGGGTACAGGAGATTCCATTTTTGGGTCAAATCCTCACTCCTCATGAATTCCGCATGGACCCCGCCAAGGTTCAGGCTGTGGCGGAATGGGTCCAACCTGCCTCCCTGAAGGCGTTACAGTGTTTTTTGGGGTTTGCTAATTATTACAGGAGATTTATTGCTAACTTCTCGGTCATCGCTAAGCCCCTTACGGACCTCACTCGCAAAGGTGCTGATCTCCTCCACTGGCCTCCTGAGGCTGTCCAGGCTTTTGAGGTCCTTAAGAAGTGCTTTGTCTCGGCCCCGGTGCTGGTTCAGCCCAACCAAATGGAGCCATTTATCGTGGAAGTTGACGCATCTGAGGTGGGAGTGGGGGCTGTCTTGTCCCAGGGTACCAGGTCCCTCACCCATCTCCGCCCCTGTGCCTACTTCTCCAGGAAGTTTTCGCCAACTGAAAGTAACTATGATATTGGCAACCGCGAACTCTTAGCCATTAAATGGGCATTTGAAGAGTGGCGCCACTTCCTGGAGGGGGCTAGGCACCAGGTAAGGGTCCTTACCGACCACAAGAATCTGGTGTTCCTAGAATCTGCCCGGAGGCTAAACCCGAGACAAGCTCGATGGGCGTTATTTTTTACCAGATTCAATTTTTTGGTTACCTATAGGGCTGGGTCTAAAAATATTAAGGCTGATGCACTGTCGCGTAGCTTCATGGCCAGCCCTCCTTCGGAGGAAGATCCTGCTTGTATTTTGCCTCCAGGTATAATCATTTCCTCGATCGATTCTGATTTAGTCTCTGAAATTGCTGCTGATCAAGGTGCAGCTCCCGGGAACCTTCCTGAGAACAAGCTGTTTGTTCCCCTGCAATTCCGGCTAAGGGTACTTAGGGAAAATCATGACTCCGCACTATCTGGCCATCCAGGCATCCTGGGTACCAAACACCTCATTACCAGAAATTATTGGTGGCCTGGGTTGCCTAAAGACGTTAAGGCCTACGTCGCCGCTTGTGAGGTTTGTGCTAGGTCCAAGACTCCCAGGTCCCGACCAGCGGGCTTACTGCGTTCGTTGCCCATTCCCCAGAGACCTTGGACACATATCTCCATGGATTTTATCACCGATTTGCCTCCATCCCAAGGCAAGTCGGTGGTGTGGGTGGTGGTGGACCGCTTCAGTAAGATGTGCCACTTTGTGCCCCTCAAGAAACTACCCAACGCCAAAACGTTGGCTACCTTGTTTGTCAAACACATCCTGCGTCTCCATGGGGTCCCTGTCAATATTGTTTCGGACAGAGGGGTACAATTTGTTTCATTGTTTTGGAGAGCCTTCTGTATGAAGTTGGGGATTGATCTGTCCTTCTCCTCGGCCTTCCATCCTGAAACCAATGGCCAAACGGAGAGGACTAATCAGTCTCTAGAACAATACTTAAGGTGTTTTGTCTCTGACTGTCAATTTGATTGGGTCTCTTTCATTCCCCTCGCCGAATTTTCCCTTAATAACCGGGTCAGTAACTCATCTGGGGTCTCTCCTTTTTTTTGTAATTTTGGGTTTAATCCACGGTTCTCCTCCGTTTCACCTGGTAGTTCCAACAATCCTGAGGTAGAGGTCGTTCATCGGGAACTGTGCACAGTCTGGGCCCAGGTTCAGAAAAACCTAGAGGTGTCCCAGAGCGTACAAAAAACTCAGGCTGATAAAAAACGTTCTGCTAACCCCCTGTTTATGGTCGGGGATCTGGTGTGGTTGTCGTCTAGGAACTTGCGTCTCAAGGTTCCGTCCAAGAAGTTTGCTCCCCGGTTTATTGGGCCGTATAAGGTCATTGAGGTCCTCAATCCTGTCTCCTTCCGGCTGGAGTTACCCCCGTCTTTTCGGATACACGACGTGTTTCATGCCTCCCTCCTCAAACGCTGCTCCCCGTCCTTGGCTCCCTCGAGGAGACCTCCTGTTCCCATCCTCACCCCGGAGGGGGTGGAATTCGAGGTGGCCAGGATTGTGGACAGTAAGATGGTCCAAGGCTCCCTCCAGTACCTGGTCCATTGGAGAGGATACGGGCCCGAGGAGAGGACTTGGGTACCCGCCCGGGATGTTCACGCTGGGGTATTGGTCAGGAGGTTCCACCTGCGTTTCCCCAGTAAGCCAGGTCCACTTAGAAAGGGTCCGGTGGCCCCTCATAAAAGGGGGGGTACTGTAAAGGATCTGCCAGGCACTGCGGGGTTAACTCCCAGAACTAATCAGTCAGCACCTGAGAATACTTCCCTGAGACTGACTCCTGCTTCCACCATTCAGGCTGGCAGGCTTAGGAGTGGGAGAGCCTATCGTAACCTGGCCAGACTCAGCTAGCTCCCGCCCTCGGTCTATTTAAGCCTGCACTTCCTGTCCCTCGGTGCTTGTTATTGCTTTGGTTTCCTTCCTTGTGGTTCCTGGCCCAGCTACAGCTCCTGCTATTTTTGATCCTGCTCCATACCGACCCTGGCTTACCGACTACTCTTCTGCTTTTCGTTTTGTACCTCGCACACTCCTGGCTTGACTCGGCTCGTTCACCACTCTGGTTGCTCACGGTGTTGCCGTGGGCAACGGCCCCTTTTCCTTGCTTGTGTTCCTTGTATGTTTGTCGTGTTTGTCGTGCACTTACTGAGCGCAGGGACCGCCGCCCAGTTGTACCCCGTCGCCTAGGGCGGGTCGTTGCAAGTAGGCAGGGACAGAGTGGCGGGTAGATTAGGGCTCACTTGTCCGTCTCCCTACCCCCTGCCGTTACACCTTTAGGCGGTCTAGAAATTTGAAGGACCAATTGGTCCATGCGGACGCAGGACCCATTTGTAAAACACGACAAACGTCATTGGCTCCAATTAGGCCTGGGTGTTTTCCTTGTCTGACGTGTGGTATCTGTGGTAGCCTTATGAAGGGTAGTTCATTTACACACCCAGTCAGTAGTAAGGTATTTTTGATCAAACACTTTGACATCTTCCTCTTCGTTTGTTATCTACATATTACAGCGTCCTTGCAAATTGATTTATGTAGGTGAGACCACCCAGGAATGTCGAATTGGAATTAACAAACATAAATCCATGATATGCACCAAGAGACTGGATCTTCCAGTCTCAAATCATTTTGTGACTACTGGCCATTCGGTTAGTGACCTAAAATTTTGGATCTTTGATCATATACCAACACATAGAAGGAGTGGTGATAGGATAGCTAAATTGAAACGTAGTGAACTTGAGTGGATTTTTAAATTGAAAACATTATCTTCCCATGGCCTTAATATTGATGTCCTGTCATCTGAGGATGTGCTATAGAGAATATGCTATATTCCGGTGTCTATTGTGTGGGGTCTGGCTTATTTCTTCTTGTTGTACGAGAACTTGAATGTGCGTTATATTCATGATTTATGTCATATATACTTTTAAGTGGTTGCATACTTACAGCTATTTATTTGTTGTACTTCTCCTCTGGACTCATGCGTCTCGTTTTCTCCATTTTGCGAAAATAATGATTCTATCCTCCTTACTAGGTTGTCGTCAACAAACGTCTATTTATATTTAATGTACGCGGTGTGACAACTTGGGGTAAGTTAGCTCACAGGATCGCCATCTCCAGGGTAAGATGGTTGGCACACTTAAAAATTTTCACTCCAACACAGTGGATTCGGTCTGAAAATGGCCGCAACCAGCTTTTTTGTCTTCATACAGGAAAAGCAGTTTTACAAAACAGTTCAAAATTAAACCCTAGGCCATCTAGCCTCTAACTAAACATACAGCTTCCCTAGCTATCACGGTGAAAGGCCTTCTGCCCAGCACCTCACAACAAACATATGTTCTTACCAGAACTTCTGACTCCCACAGGCTGGCAATGCCTGTCTTCCTCAGACTGGGAGCCATTGTGTGAATGATCACACCTTTCTTAAAGGAGCCTTAACAGCTGGCAGCTACTGAGACTCCTAAGGCAGCCCAAACCCTGGACTGTCCTGAAGACGGACATTCCAGAAACCCAGACCGTTTAAATATATAATACTGGGCCAAAATCCTGCCCCTTAGTAGCTCCACTGCTACATATCCTCCCCCTCTGATCACTTGGGATCACTTGACTACAACCCCCGGGGTCAAAGTTCCTGCATTGGGGTACTTTCTCACATAAATCATATGATATACCATCTAATTGGAGGCACTGTCCTACATCAGATATTTGACTCATGTCTATATTTCCCTTATCAATATGTGTACTTTCCACTAGGGGAGGGACACAAGACACTTTCTCTGCAATATCAAATACTTTGCAACATTTAAATTCATGTTTATGAGATACAGTTTCTTCAACCACGTCAAGTGTTACTTTACCAGAGGTTTCAACCAATTGCTCCTGCAGTGATAAAGATGAGCATACATCCCGGTCATGTGACTCTGTGTGATCCACCAGATCCATTTTGTATTCTGACAACTCAATAGGATCAAGATAAACTTCAGAGACTGATGTGCATGCATTACCACTATGTTCTCCACTGTAATCATATAGATCTACAGCAAACTGAGACGTAAAAAATCAGTTCTCACAGTAATTGTGGGACACACTTTGTTTCTTTCTGTTGAACACACCTCGCTGGCTCTATATAACAGTTCTCTCTCTACTGTAAAATGTGGAAATGTCTTCTCGGCATCTCAGGTATCAACCTCTATGAGAGAACTTTCAGTTTTACTCAAGGTCACCCCTACAGCTTGCATTTTGTCAAGTTCACCCACTCCTTCAGTGAAACTTATTTGATCATAGTCAAACGCAGATGCACAAAGCAGCTGGTTGCCAGTAGCAACCACATTAGTTTCACCCAAAACTGACTTAGCAACATTATTATCTGGGTTACCATTAGTAACATCACATCACATGTGACACTCTCAACATTCTCAACTCCGGCCTCCAGGGGCGCACTTGAGCTGATCTCTTATGTCTCGGCTGCTATTTCTTTACCAGCCCGTTCACACGTTGCATGTACCTGTTCAGACTGTGTGACCTGTTCATGTGTTACAGACATGTTATGTCATCACATACCTGTTGTGTGTCATTTTCTACAGATATTACTACAGGAAACACATTTTTATCATCAGACAAAATTACTATAGCTGCATGTCCCCCATTAGAATTAGCAGTAGCATACTCTGAAGAAGGCTTCTCCCAGGAATAGCCATGATGGTTATTTGGGATACTGTCTTTCTCCCATAGATGCCAAAAATAAGGAAAGTCTCTGCCAAGCACAAATTCCACACCAAGTTCCTTACATTTTATAAGTCTGTGCTGCACGGACTGTCCAAAATCAATTTCAAAAGTAAGAAGAACATGAAGGTACAAGGCACAACTAAAATAAACTCAAATTAAAACAAATAAGACACAGAAAACAGATATGTGGCTAAAAAAGGCTGCAATGTTTTTATTAAGGGTTACCAAAATGATCAATAATAATAAATACTTTAAAAAACAAAATACTTAAAACCAATATAATAAAACCACATATAATAAATAAACCATTTTTAATAAATCAGTCCACCCAGCAATAGCTGTGAGACAAAAAACCCCACAAGCCTTGAACTAAGAAGGCAAGGCCCCCAAAGCACAACAAAGCGACCTTTCAACCACATTCTGCAAGCCTAAATTAAAAATATCGATACCAACATCAGATAAATGTAAAAGCCGAAAATAAAACCTTCCAAATCGGTGTGGCGATAGCTAAAACCCCCTAAACATGGGAGGAATTTAAACATTGCTCTATTAACACATTTCCTGATACGGTCAAAGAAAATTGTCTCTTTGCAAGACCAAATTAATCTTGGAATAATGTCCGAAAAAAACAACTTGGTATCAGGAAACATGCACTTAAATTAAGGCAAAATCCCTTTTCAAGGCCTTGATGAAGCAATTATAAAACGCATTGGTAGATGGGAATCTAATAGGTTTCGATTATTTGTCCGGCCTGATTTATTAATTAACAGTTAACAAAACTGAACGAAATAACATTAACTCAAAACTATTAAAACAAACCTTGTCCAAAATTGTCCAAAGTTGACCTAGTAACTCAAAAGAAATAGGCCTTCTCCCATCAGGCTGATTAAAATATTTACGATAGCCTTTTAACATTTGAGTAATAGGAAAAAAAAGGCAGAAAGGGCTTGATTCCCAACTAATTTCAAGAAAAAAGATATACCTGCTAGAGTTTTAAATATGGAGGAAACAGAAACTCCTTTATACATTAAATCAGAAATAAATAAATCAATAAAAAACCAACACAAACATCACTACTCAGGTAATCAGCTTTCAAAACGGAATGAAATTAAATCCAGTCCTTCCATGCAGCTGAATAGTCAGCCCACTGAAGATCGGATATTCTGCGACACTAGTCCCAAATCAAATCCCATAAATGTGCTGGGCATTCCGTTCCGATTAAATCTGCGTCTGGAGCCAATTCCCGAAATCTCACCCACGGAGAACGAGACAAACAATCTGCTAAAATATTCTTTTTACCTTCTATATAATTCGCTTTCAACCAGATATTAAAACGCATACAACATAAAACTAAATGTCTCAATAATTTTACTACTAACTCTGATTTAAAAGAAAGGGTTTTAATTGAGAATAATACCTTTATTATCTGAGTAAACCAAAATTCGTCTATTCAGAAAATGAGATCCCCATAAAGCAATAGCCACAATTACCGGGAATAATTAAAGTAAGACTATATTTTTTGAAATCCCATTGCTTGACCAAGAGGAAGGCCATTGCTCTGCCGACCACTTGTTGTTCCAGAGGGAACCATAACCTACACTACCAGCAGCGTCAGTAAACAGTGAAAGACTATCAGAGTCCTTGCCAACAACTATGTGGTTTTCTTTTTTGCCATCATGATATATAATAAAGATCTAATTATATGAAATTTTTCAGAAGGTAATCTAAATTCCCTTCTGTCTGAATCAATAATAATGCCTAAAAACTATCAAGATAAACAATGAAAAAATGTTTTTTCCTTAGCAATCGGAACACCAAATAACTCAGAAAATTCAAAAAACGTATTTAATAACGATAAACAAGAACTAGAACCAGAACTACCAATAAACAAAAAGTCATCCAGATAATGTAAGATTTTTCCTTCCAAAACTTCCCATTCAATAACCCAATGTAAAAAACTAGAGAAAGCTTCAAAATACCTCCACGACATAGAAAATCCCATAGGGAGGTATTTATCAAAATAAAATGTATTATCAAAATGAAAACCCAAAGAGCAAAATCCTTTCAGGTGTACAGCCAATAGCCTAAAAGCAGATTTGATGTTGGCTTTCGCTAATAAAGCTCTATGACCACAATCACATAATAAACTAATTGCGTGATCAAACGAAGCGTATTCTACAGAAGAAAAAGATTTATCAATCTCGTCATTAAGAGAAGACTTTGTAGGGTAGGATAAATGGTGGATTAATCTAAAATCACCTACATCCTTTTTTGGAACTATGCCTAACGGGGATAATCTAAAGTTAACAAAAGGCGGATGTAAAAAACGGCCCGCTATTCTCCCTAAGTATAATTATTTCTGAAATTTTAACCTTACGATATCTATATGCATATCAATTGATTTTACGTTATCTACCCAATAACAGCCTTCACCACAAAATTCAGGTACCTGAAAACCTTCAGAAAATCCAAAATAAATCAAATAAGCTTTCTCCCTGTCCTGGTAGCGCTCTAACCATGGGAGCATTCTTTCCACTTTCACCGGAGTCAGTGCTTTTAGATAACTGCTCCTTTGTTCGATTGACTGTTTTTTATAAAACATCTTGACATTGGGTGAGTGCCCTCATAAAAGGAACACTCGTGTTTGTATTTGCAATTATTCAACCATTTACAAGTTGATTCATTTTAAGAAAAACAGACACCCTTACGCATAGTACCATGCAGAGGGGATAGTCTGTTTATTAACCGTTGATCTCTGAGGCAACATTAAATTTATCCACAATCCTACGTCTTTAACCCCTCATATAATTCTGGGGTGTACTGCCAATTTTTGACGAAACATTTCATCGTAGTTATACCATGCAAAACCACCAAAGTTTCTATAAGATTCTAAAATAATGTCAAGATGCTGGAAAACCCAGAGCAAAACTCAGGATGACACTCTCCTAATACTGAAGCAAATATACAAAACGCTTGTAACCAATTATTAAAAGACCTTGGTAAAGTACGCTTTCTCTCATCCTCAGCTTTCTCATCCTTCTTATCACTGCGAACCACATGCTCTTCTGCTGAGGGCAGCAGTGATAAAAGGTCAATAAACTCATTTCTCCATATACGTTCCTTTATAGCGTTTGATAAATGAAAACCCAAAAGAGAAATTTCGCAAGAAATTGCCTCTTTACAACAAGTTTCAACAATACCTAAACCTTTTTCTAATAACGGAACAGAACAATCAACCTGACTAACATTAAAAACAGGAACAGAATTAACATTTTGACTAACAATAGAACTACTAGCTAAACTAGTAGTAGCTGGCGGTTTAACCCAGACTTTCTAAACAGAGGGAGAAGCTGCAGAATTTAACATAAACTCATTCAATAAATGAAGAAAATTAGACATTAAATCATCATTAATGACATTCTGTGGTACATTTGAAATATCACCACTCCTCACTGACGCCTCCTGGGGTGATCCAGAGGATACTTGCTTCCCTTGAACGTTTGGAATCTGCTCCTGCTGAAGTGGATACTGTGAGAAACTTGCCTGTGTAGACTGTAATCCAGGTTGGTGAAAAACGCAATCTCAATCTGCATGAAAATATCCAAGCTCCTGGACTGAAGAAAGACCTCCAGCTGAAGGGTTAACGTCTGTACCCACAGAATGGCTCTTCTGACTTGAAGAGGCACCTGCTGCCCTTGAAGAGGCCGACCGACTCTTGTCCCTGGGTAGAAGTGCACCGCTGCGCCGGGAATGAGAAGACAGGCTCAGCTGTATTCTGACACCTGGGGTCGGAATGTACACTGCCCAGCTCCTCCTCGCTCACTTAATCGGCGGATCTGGCAGTCCCTCATCAGTGATGCAAATCTTCTGCGACGTCTCCTCCCGGATGTCGTCATCGCCGGCGAAAGTCATCATCCCTGGGACCAGACTTCCTCTTTGCTCCAAAGCAGGTCGCGGCTTCGGGATGCTTAAGCAGCTTCTCAGCCAATCTTCTCCTCCTACTGTCTACGCATGGACGATGAGCTGCCAAAGAAGGTCCTTTATCTGCGCTGGTCACAGCAACGCTGGTCACTGGAATGCTCAGGAACTGGCCCCAGACCTCCGAGACTGTGGATTTTTAAAGGAGAATCTTCCCACCGAAAAATCCAAACTGCCAATCAAAATCAACTCCAGGTGCCAGGTAGAATATTTACTTTAAACATCTTCTCCCAC
Organism: Rhinoderma darwinii; assembly: GCF_050947455.1. NCBI lineage: Eukaryota > Metazoa > Chordata > Amphibia > Anura > Rhinodermatidae > Rhinoderma > Rhinoderma darwinii. The sequence goes on from NC_134689.1 coordinate 99,071,688, forward strand.
CATTTTCTCCAGGTAACAATCAGGTGCCGACTCCTGGTGATGGGCAGATTATCGGAAACTTCCAGAAGCCGACAGGTAAGTACCAACTGAAACACAAAGAAGGGGGGGAGAAACCAAAACACAAAACACCTAAAAACAGAATTTAATTAACAAAAAAACATAGCAATTAGCAAAATTATTATTAATATACCTGTACCATCATGTGTCCCCCATGCAATACTGCTCTAGGGGGGCCCCTGTCAGTCTCACCACTCTCAGGATTCTTCTTAACGAATAGCAAAATGTCCGGATGCACCCTCGACACCACCTGGGTGGGATCCACATAAACAAGTAGTGAGACTCCACCCACGACCAACTCCAAGGTCTTGATCTGGGATTCCTCAGGCATCTTGACCAAAGGAAAACTAAGTGCACATTTCTCCGCTTGATGGCACCTCCCGCACATCTCCTTCGACTGAGCAACAGCCACCTGCTGTTGAGCTTTGTTGCCCCTAGCAATGGCATAATGGCGCCACAGACGACTTGACTTTTTAACACTTGGCCACTCAGCAGCAGGACATCCGACCATGCAGCAATTCGCTCTCAGACATCTCCAGCCTGGCTCCGATTGTTTGCCCTTAGCAACGGCACTCACAGCTTGTATCTTTGGGATCCAAGCTCTTTGCTCTTGCTTGCAAACCTTTTCCAAAATCTTAGGAATCACCAACATCAAGGGACCCTGTGTTGTGGAGCATCCACCTTGTGCAGAGGTCCGTTTATCCAGCGACATCTGCAACACAGACTCTCGCTCTGCTTCAAACTTTGGGTATGACGATTTTGTTTAGCAAGGTCTTCCTGCCGCTATATCTGCCACATTTGTTTGACAAATTCCTCCATAAGACCCATTGCAACGGTCTCCGAACTTTCACAACTCAGCATAAACAGCCTCTCTCCTCAGAGACAGTCACTTTCAAAATTCCAGCTTCTGGCCTTTTAAATTCCAGGTGCCCTTTTTGTGCCCAAAGCAATTCTCCACCATATGTGACAACTTGGGGTAAGTTAGCTCTCAGGATCGCCATCTCCAGGGTAAGATGGTTGGCACACTTAAGAATTTTCACTCCCAACACAGTGGATTCGGTCTGAAACTGGCCGCAACCAGCATTATTGTCTTCATACAGGAAAAGTAGTTTTAAAAAACAGTTAAAAAATAAACCCTAGGCCATCCAGCCTCCAACTAAACATACAGCTTCCCTAGCTATCAGGGTGAAAGGCCTTCTGCCCAGCACCTCACAACAGACATATGTTCTTACAAGAACTTCTGACTCCCACAGGCTGGTAATACCTGTCTTCCTCAGACTGGGAGCCTTGTGTGAATAGATCACACCTTTCTTAACCCCTTCCCTCTTTAGCCACTTTTGACCTTCCTGACAGAGCCTCATTATTCAAATCTGAAATGTTTCATTTTATGTGGTAATAACTTCTGAATGCTTTAACCTATCCAAGCGATTCCGAGATCGTTTTCTCGTGACACATTGGACTTTATGTTACTGGCAAAATTTGCTCGATACATTCAGTATTTAAATGTGAAAAACACCAAAATTTTGCGAAAAATTTCCAAAATTTGCATTTTTCTAAATGTAAATGTATCTGCTTGTAAGACAGGCAGGTATACCACACAAAATAGTCGCTACTTAAAGAGGCTCTGTCACCAGATTTTGCAACCCCTATCTCCTATTGCAGCAGATCGGCGCTGCAATGGAGATAAGAGTAACGTTTTGTTTTGTTTTTTAAAACGAGCATTTTTGGCTAAGTTATGACCATTTTTTTTGCAGGTAAGTCGATGTAGCTACTTACCTGCAAACGCTGATGCTGCTGCAGAATCAACTGTAGCCTCTGGTGCCGATGTGTCCTCGCTCGTCCGACACGATGCAGGACCTGGGGCAGGAAGTGAGTGACGTCACAGCGTGATCTCTCGAGAACACGCTGTGTCTGTGCACTGCCAGAAGCTGGGCGTTGTGAAGAGAAGTGGATGATACTTCTATATGTAGTGTCCTGACTACCATAGAGGAGTATTGTTTACATTGTAATGCATTGAACATAATGTTATATGTTGTGTTATGCTGCCACCTAGTGATGCAGAATTGTCATTACAATCTATTTTTCCAGCCTGTAAAGGGTGTGGCTGGAGAGGAGGGTCTGAGGCAGTTCCCATGAGGCTTTGCAGCAGAAAGTGGTAGAGGAGTGGGTTCCAGGAGAGGAACGAGGGAAGATAGCCTGTGAGGAGAGCTGAGATAATACTGGGCCTCACAGCATATTTAGTTCAGAAAGCTTCTGGCCTGAACTAGAAATTAATACAGGGAAACAAACCTGCTTAAAGAGAAGGAAAGCAAGTGAGAAGAAAGTTCATTTTGCTGCTTGCAGATAGGAAACTGTCCCAGCCTGACTCATCCCGCCTGCCCTAGCTGGATAATAACTTCTATGTGGAACCAAGCTGCAGCCTGCAATCTTCCAGTAAAGAAACTGTGAGTTATTATTATACCAAGTTACATCACCGTCTCCTGCGTGTTAATCTGCACTGCACCCACTATCAACAAGGGCACCCCATATCCCATCCACCAGGAGACAGCACCACAGGGTGTGCCCCAGGGGGAATCAACAAGCTTATCCCCCTCCTTCACTGTGCCAGCTCTGCAGGAGTGTGAGAGGACTACAGCCACCGTGAGTACTACAACTCCCAACATTGGTCTCCGCACTTTCCCTCATCCCCATCGGGCTGTTGCACATAAATTGGCGTCACGAACAGGATAAATACACCTCTGTGCCTGCTAAAGAGACTTTATTGTGGCAAGAAATTATCACCAGCACATGTGGGGTTAAAGGAACAGTGTCATCACAAATATTTTTTTTATATGTTAAAGATGTTAGTGCCTTCATATAAACGTTTATTTTCATTTGTGTGTTTGTGTTTTACTGTTTCTTATTTTCACACTTTTTCTTCCCTATGGGGGCTGCCATTTTTTGTTCCATTTCTGTGTGTGTCGATTAACGACACACACAGACATGGAATACGGCAGCCACAGTCCCATAGGGACTGCGAACGGCTCCCGTCCCATTGACTGCCGTGTACGGCGTCTGTGTGGGAACTGCGCATGCGCCGCTCCCACACAGTCCTATTCGAAATTGGCGCCGTCCGGCGGCATTTTCCCGTGGACCGGAAGTCGCGGCTGGACAGTAATATTACTACTTCCGGTCGCGGCTTCCGGACAAGTGCACATGGAACAGCGGCAGCAAAGGGAGCGGACGGGCCGCGGCGGCAGGAGCAGGTAAGCGATTTCAATGTATGTTAGTGTTTGTGTGTGTTTACTACTGCATGTAAACCTACTACACTGTGGGTTACCTCAAAAAATGGCGACACACAGTGTAGGAGGTTAAACCTTTCAAACCCCTCGTTTATCCCGGCACTAGCCAGGATAAAGGAGGGGGGATTGCTGAGAGCTCACTAGAGCGATAGCTTTTAACCCAATGTTGCAATGCTGCAATTTTGGGAACTAGCTCCAAACAGCTCCATCTAGTGACCAAAAATGGGTAGTATTATAAATTTGAAAAAATTTATAATATTTCCTGACTCGCGAAAAAAATAAAAAAAATTTGAACAATGTTTAATCACCCACACACTAAATGTTTAAATTTAAAAAAAAAAACATGTTTTTGGGGCGACACCATGCCTTTAAGCAGCCATCTTGGAAAGACTGTTACTTATGGAACTTGTGATAGAAATTGCTGTACTGACAGTGAATGTGATTAGAGACTTTTACATTGAATTGATCATTGTTTTAGCAGAAGAAAAGTGACATTAGAGACTGTTTGCATTGAATTGTTTGCTGCATCACAACTGCTCTTAGTTCCACCCCCGCTCACTTGAAGGCGGGAAAGCAGAGAATCTGCCCAGCAACAGCAAGGAACCTCATGTTACAGACCACTACAGTGGAACCAAAGTTCCTACCTACTGTTGCAGTGGGAAAGGAGGAACCACCGGAAGTAGATGGGCGCCGCCATCTTGAAAAGTACAGAATCTGAGTCACAGCGGCCGCTTATTTTCCAAAAAAAACAGAGAAAGAGGTTCCAGCTCCAAAACAGTGAGTACCGCTGAAAGTTTTTACAATTCAGCCCAAGTAAAGATGAACTTGTCGCATCAGTGAGCAGAAATAAGAGACTTACTACACATTCTGCTACTGAGCATCTCGTTGCTCGGGGCAACAATAGGAATTTATATTAGAAATGTCTGACGACAGCGATAACGGCTCCCCCAGCCGAGGTGGATCACCCACAACCAGGCATATAATGCCACTAACCATGCCGTATTATTTTGGAGCACCCTGGCTCCCCCGCTACAAAGGTGAATCACATACCCTGAGAGAATTTAAAGGGAAAATGCTTGCTATGTTCCGGTTATATCCAGTGTCAACAGAACAGAAGGTGGAAATTCTCATTGGCCAGCTAGGGGGCGCTGCATTGAGAGAGGTAAAGTCATGGCCTCATGCAGAACAAAAGACAGTAGAACAGATTCTTGAAAGACTACTGGTCACCTTTGAAACCAGGACGGTATCAGAATTAAAAATGCGCTTCTTTAGCAAGAAACAACAGCCCGGTGAGTCCCTTAGAGACTATTCTTTATCCCTACAGGAGGCACTGAGGGCCGTTATAGAAGTGGACACACGTGAAGCACAGAATGCAGATAACACACTGCGGGAGCAGTTTATTGAAGGAGCTGAAACAAAGTCTCTGAAAAGTCAACTAAAGATGCTGTCTGCTCAACATCCTGAAAGTACGTTCCTGGATTTTAAAGAATTGTCCATCAGAATCCTGGGGGTAGAACTCAACCAAGAATCAACCAAATTTGCTGTGTGTCCTGCTGACAGTTATGGAGATGCTAAGCTCATGTGTCCTGTGTCTCCAGGAAATACTCTCCTTGCTGCCCAGGGTGCACAAGTACAGATTCCAGATGCAGTGGTTGATTTAAAGGACCAAGTCGCAATCCTGACTAAGAGCTTGGAGAAGGTGTGTCATAAGCTTGAACAGTTAGAGATGCGTCCTCAGCCAGAGTGTGAGTCCCCACAGCATAGGAGTCGTCCTACTGACAGTGCGAGCAAGGGATACTACAGGAGATCTGGAAGATTGCCTACAGACAGGTTTGATACTCATGGAAGGCCCATCTGCAGATACTGCCACAAAAGTGGTCATGTGGAGAGAGAGTGCTGGCGGTGAAAAGAACATCCCTCGGGTGGAAGAACACTAGGTCCAGAAGATCCAAATTGGCTGACAAGGTATGTCGGGCCCCATCCATTAGTCACCATCCACATTAATGGGGTACCCCTTACAGCTCTGCTGGACACTGGTTCGCAAGTCACCACCATACAGAAAGCCCTGTTTGAGAAATACTGGAGCAGCGACCTATTGATGCAGCCACCAGAAGTTTGGCTGAATGTTATTGCAAGCAATGGTCAGACAGTACCCCTGCAAGGTTACTGGGAACCCACCGTTCAAGTGGGAGAGACTAACCTAACACAGCAAGGTGTGATCGTAGTAAAGGTCCATGATGAAGACATGCCTCCAGTGGTGCTCGGAATGAACATCCTAAGGAATTGTTATGGGGAAATGCTAGATGCCCTACACCGATCCCTGCCAACAGCTTCACACTCTGCGCAGAAAGTAATCCAACAGACTATTTGTGTGCTGTGCGCTCAGCAGAAGTTTGCCAACGTCAGAGGAGAGATCTGCCGTGCCCGCATTAGAGATGTCCGTCCATTGATCCTGAAACCCGGTACCGAAACCCTGCTGTGGTGCCATTCTCGCCAAGGGATACGAGGCCAAGACTACCAAGCCTTAGTAGAACCCCTCCATCTTGAAGAACATCCTATGGTGCTTGCTGCAAGAAGTCTAGTGACCGTTTCCAACGGAAAGGTACCCATCCGCCTCTTGAATCTGAGTGACATCCCTGTGGATTTAAAGAAATACTACTCTGTTGCCCAGTTATTACAGGTCACATTCCAAGACATTGTGGAAGTTTCAACAGTTGCTGCCCAACAGTCCACTCAAATACAGAGTACACAAGAAGAGAATTCATCTACACCATGGTGGTCAGAAATTTGTGTTGGGGATATTGCCACGCCTGCTGAACAAATTGAAGGAGTATTGGAAGTCTCAAGAGAATACTATCAGGCCTTCAGTAAACATTCCCTGGACTTCGGGAAGACCAGCATAATGAAGCACAATATCCCAACTGGCTCTCATCCTCCAATTAAAGAGAGATACCGGCCCATACCACCCACTATGTACCAACCTGTCAAGAAGATGATAAAAGAAATGAAGGATGCCAAGGTGATTCGGGACAGTCACAGCCCTTGGGCTGCACCTATTGTCTTAGTCAAAAAGAAAGATGGCAAGATGCGATTCTGCGTAGACTACCGGAAAATTAACAATATAACCCACAAAGATGCCTATCCTCTACCACGCATAGAAGAGTCCTTGACTGCTTTGGGAAAAGCTGCTTATTTCTCCACCCTGGATTTGACAAGTGGGTACTGGCAGGTACCTATGGCCCCAGAAGACATTGAGAAGACAGCATTTACCACTCCCATGGGCCTATTTGAATTCAATTGCATGCCCTTTGGACTCTGTAACGCACCTGGAACTTTTCAGAGGTTGATGGAGCGCTGTCTGGGCCACAAGAACTTTGAGACTGTTCTGCTGTATTTGGATGACGTGATCATCTACTCTAAGTCCTATGAAGACCACCTACAACATTTGGCTGAGGTCTTCCAGGTTCTCATTAAGCATGGTCTCAAGGTGAAACCCTCCAAGTGCCATCTGCTGAAGCCACAAGTCAACTACTTGGGACACGTTGTTAGCTCTGAGGGTGTGATGCCTGACCCAGAAAAGATTGCTGTTGTGAAGGATTGGCCTACTCCCACCACAGTAAAAGAGGTGAGAAGTTTCCTGGGATTCGCAGGTTATTACAGGCGCTTTATACCCTATTTCGCCCAGATTGCAAAGCCTCTACAAGAGCTTCTTAGAGGACACTCAAAGGAACATCTGAAAAGACCAATTCCTATTGAATGGACTGAGGATCAAGAGATTGCCTTCCAGCTGCTGAAACAGAAGCTGATTGAGCCACCCATCCTTGGTTATCCAGACTACAGTCAACCTTTCTGCCTCTACACGGATGCCAGCAAGAAAGGTCTTGGAGCCATCCTGACCCAAATGCAAGAGGGAAGAGAACGGGTAATAGCCTTTGGCAGCCGAGGGCTTAAAGGGACTGAACGAAATGACCAAAATTACAGCTCGTTCAAATTGGAGTTCCTTGCGTTAGTGTGGGCTGTAACCGAGAAGTACAAAGACTACCTCGCGGCAACACCATTCGTAGTCTACACAGACAACAACCCCCTTGCACATCTGAACACAGCCAGGCTGGGAGCCCTAGAGCAAAGGTGGGCATCTCGTCTTGCAAACTACGACTTCGTGGTCAAGTACAGAACCGGCAAATCCAATGAGAATGCGGACGCATTATCCCGCCTGCCAACCGATGAAGTACCTGCTCAGAATGAAGAAGACTGGGAAGAAGTAGAAATGCCATCCTTCTACACCCGCTTCACCCAGCAGAACACAATCACCATCATGGAGAAAGGACTTTGCTCCCAGCAACAGAGTTCAGAATCACTCCAAGAGAAGGAGCAATGGATTAAACTTCAAGCAGAGAGTCGGGTGATGGGAGAGCTGCAAGATTTTCTCGTCAGTAGAAGAGTACCTGAGAGACTTCGTCGTGGCAATGTAGACCCTGAATTAATCCGTCTCTGGAGACAGAGGAGACGACTCTTCATAAAAAAAGGTCTGATGCTACGCAGCACTCTGGATCCCATCACTGGTGACCGTCTACATCAAGTAGTAGTACCCCGTCGAGATGCAAGAACAGTACTAGAAGCCTACCATGACAGATCGGGACACTTCGGTGTACAAAAAACAGAAGCCACAGTCCGCAGACGCTTCTATTGGGTAGGAATGCGTGAAGATATTGAGAATTGGTGTAGAGAGTGTCAAGCTTGTGCTCTAAGCAGAGGTGAAAAACATGATCAGAAGGCTCCATTACATCCTATCGTAAGTCACCGACCTTTGGAGATCGTGGCCATAGATCATGTCAAATTTGAGCCTAGCAGATCTGGATACACATATGCAATGACCATCATCGATCACTACACCAAGTTTGTGGTTGCAGTACCTGTCCGAGACTTGACAGCCAAAACCACTGCCGCTGTTTTTTGGAAAAACTTCATGCTACCATATGGATGTCCTGAGAAGATCCTGACTGACAGAGGGTCAGCATTTGAATCTCAGCTATTCCAAGAACTGTGTTCTCTCTACAGTTGTCAGAAGCTCCGTACAACAGCTTACCACCCACAAGGCAATGGCCTCTGTGAAAAGATGAACAAGACGCTTATAGAGATGCTGAGGACTGTGCCATCTCACAGGAGGACTAATTGGCCAACCCTGCTACCAGAGTTAGTTTACATGTACAACAACACTGTACACTGTTCCACTGGGTACACTCCCTACTACCTCATGTTTGGTCGTCAGGGCAAATTACCAGCTGACTTAGACCTGGATGTGTCAGTGCCTGATGCCATCAACCCGTTGCCACGAACCGATTGGGTGAGTGACCACCAGAGACGTCTGGCTGATGCCAACAAAATTGTTGAAAGTCGAATGGAGGAAGCCCGCAAGAAGCAACAAATGGACTTTGACTTGCATGCTAGAGCCGAGCCTTTTAAGATTGGTGATCATGTTTGGCTCAAGAATAATCACAGAACGAGCAAACTGGACACCAAGTGGGAAACAGAACCGTACACCATCAAAGCCATCCCATATCCTGACACAGCCGTGTACGAAATAGTGAAAGAAGGCCGAGCACCTCAAGTAGTCCATCGTAACAGACTTAAATTGTGTCAAAAAGAGTTTGTTCCTGCAGAGGCTGAAATCGTTGAGAAACCTCCTGTTGTTGAGAAACTTTTACCGTCACCAGAGACACAGATGCCTGATTTTTCTCCTTTGGATTGGTTCTTTGGGCCTTTAATTTCCTTCATTGTCCCTGACAAAAGTGTTCCGGATCAAGTTGAGACTCCGATAACATCACAGCCAGGGTCTTCAGCCAGCCCAGAGCAACAGATGAACCCAGAACCAGCTTTCTTCGAGGAAGAACCTATTAGAAGACCAGAGAGGAGCACCAGGGGTAAATTACCCGCCAGGTATCTCGACTAACTGTTTCATCATAGAATTGAACATTTTCTCTACCTCATACTTTTTACTTGAACATTGAATGACTTTGCTATATTTACCCAAATTATTCCGTGCCGAACTTTTGGACACTGTCCCGGTTGGGTTAAGTACTCTTGTACCCCACAAGTTTATATGAGGAATCCACATCCCTGTTCCCCAACAGTTGATACAGGAACTTTACATTGAACAAGAGTCGTCACCCATATTCCTTATTCTAGTGCCTTAAAGGACTGATGAGACTCTTCGTGAAAGTAATATATTGCACTGTTTTAATATATGCTTGATATGTGCCTGCCTTTTCCATTCCTAGGGTTGCAGTTCCTCCATCGTTGCAGACGCCGAGGACGACTTTTGTTAAAGCAGGGGTGTATGTAGTGTCCTGACTACCATAGAGGAGTATTGTTTACATTGTAATGCATTGAACATAATGTTATATGTTGTGTTATGCTGCCACCTAGTGATGCAGAATTGTCATTACAATCTATTTTTCCAGCCTGTAAAGGGTGTGGCTGGAGAGGAGGGTCTGAGGCAGTTCCCATGAGGCTTTGCAGCAGAAAGTGGTAGAGGAGTGGGTTCCAGGAGAGGAACGAGGGAAGATAGCCTGTGAGGAGAGCTGAGATAATACTGGGCCTCACAGCATATTTAGTTCAGAAAGCTTCTGGCCTGAACTAGAAATTAATACAGGGAAACAAACCTGCTTAAAGAGAAGGAAAGCAAGAGAGAAGAAAGTTCATTTTGCTGCTTGCAGATAGGAAACTGTCCCAGCCTGACTCATCCCGCCTGCCCTAGCTGGATAATAACTTCTATGTGGAACCAAGCTGCAGCCTGCAATCTTCCAGTAAAGAAACTGTGAGTTATTATTATACCAAGTTACATCACCGTCTCCTGCGTGTTAATCTGCACTGCACCCACTATCAACAAGGGCACCCCATATCCCATCCACCAGGAGACAGCACCACAGGGTGTGCCCCAGGGGGAATCAACAACTACCACCCATACATATGCTTATCCCCCTCCTTCACTGTGCCAGCTCCGCAGGAGTGTGAGAGGACTACAGCCACCGTGAGTACTACAACTCCCAACATTGGTCTCCGCACTTTCCCTCATCCCCATCGGGCTGTTGCACATACACAACGCCCAGCTAGTAAAAGAAGTAAAAACGCCCCGATGTAACGAACACAATACACGCCCAGTTGTACTTTTACTTTAAACACGCCCAGTTGTACTTTAGAAAGCCTCATTTACATAAATATAAAAATGGTCATAACTTGGCCAAAAATGCTAGTTTTTAAAAAAAAAAAAACGTTACTATTATCTCCATTGCAGCGCCGATCTGCTGCAATAGGAGATAGGGGTTGGAAAATCTGGTGACAGAGCCTCTTTAACATCCCCCATATGTCTACTTTAGATTGACATTGTTTTTTGAACATCGTTTTATTTTTCTATGACGTTACAAGGCTTAGAACTTTAGCAGCAATTTCTCACATTTTCAAGAAAATTTCAAAAGGCTACTTCCACAGGGGCCAGTTCAGTTGTGAAGTGGCTTTTAGGGCCTTATATATTAGAAACCTCCAAAAAGTCACCCCATTTTAAAAACTTCACCCCTCAAAGTATTCAAAACAGCATTTAGAAAGTTTCTTAACCCTTTAGACGTTTCACAGGAATTAAACCAAAGTAGAGGTGACATTTACAAATTACATTATTTGTTGTTGCAGAAATTCATTTTTAATCCATTTTTTTGTAACACAAAGTTTTACCAGAGAAACGCAACTCAATATTTATTGCCCAGGTGCTTGTGGCTCTAGTGTGCTAAGGGACTGAAGCACAGGCCTCAGAACCAAAGGAGCACCAAGAGGATTTTGGGCCTCCTTTTTATTAGAATATATTTTAGGCACCATGTCGGGTTTGAAGGGCTCTTGCGGTGCCAAAACAGTGGAAATCCCCCAAAAGTCACCCAATTTGGGAAACTACACACCTTAAGGATATTATCTAGGGGTATAGTAATAATTTTGACCCTACAGGTTTATTGCAGAAATTATGGCCGTGAAAATGAAAATCTACATTCTTTCAAAGAAAATGTAGGTTTAGCTAATTTTTTCTAATTTCCACAAGGACTAAAGGAGAAAAAGCACCACAAAATTTGTAAAGCAATTTCTCCCGAGTAAAACAATACCTCATATGTGGTAATAAACGGCTGTTTGGACACACGGCAGGGCTTAGAAGGGAAAGTGCGCCATTTGGCTTTTGGAGCTCAAATTTAGCAGGAATGCTTTTCGGAGGCCATGTCACATTTGCAAAGCCCCTGAGGGACCAAAACAGTGGAAACCCCCCACAAGTGGCCCAATTTTGGAAACTACACCCCTTGAGGAAATTATCTAGGGGTATAGTTAGCATTTTGACGCCGCAGCTTTTTTGCAGAAATTATTGGAATTAGGCCTTGAAAATGAAAATATACATTTTTTCAAAGAAAATGGAGGTGGAGCTAATTTTTTCTCATTTCCACAAGGACTAAAGGAGAAAAAGCACTGCAAAATCTGTTGTGGAGGCCATGTCACATTTGCAGAGCCCCTGAGGGGACAATACAATGAAAACGCCCAAACAGTGACTCCATTTAGGAAACTACACCCCTTGAAGAATTCATCTAGGGGTGTAGTGAGCATTTTAAACCCACCCGCGTTTTATACATTTTATTAGAATTGGGCAGTGAAAATAAAAATTACATTTTTATTCCAATAAGACGTAGCTTTAGCACAAAGTTTTTCATTTTCTCCATACATAAAGCAGAAAAAGAACCCCAACATTTGTTATGCAATTTCTCCCGAGTATGGCAATACCCCATATGTGGTTATAAACTCATTTGTGGGCACACGGCAGGGCTCAGAAGGGAAGGAGTGCCATTTGGCTTTCGGAGGTACAGATTTTGCTGGATTGGTTTCTGGTCACTATGTAGCATTTGCAAAACCCCTGTGGGACCAAAAGAGTGGAAACCCCCCAAAAGTGACCCCCATTTTGGAAACGACACCACTCAAGGTATTCACCTAGGGGTGTAGTGAGCATGTTAACCCCGCAGGTGTTTTGCATAAATTAGTGTGCACTCGATATTGCAGAGTGAAAATGGGATTTTTCAATAGATTGGCCAATATATGATGCTCAGCTTGTGCTACCATAACAAGACAGCTCTCTAATTATCATGCAGTGTTTCCCGGTTTTAGAATCACCCTACATGGGGCCCTAATCTTTTGCCTGGACATTCGACAGGGCTCAGGAGTGAGAGAATACCATGCGAAATTGAGGCCTCATTTGGCGATTTACACAGAATTGGTTCACAATTGCAGAGGCTCAGATGGCTATGGATATACCCCCCAGAATTGACCCCATTTTAGAAACTACACCCCTCAAGGCATTTATTAAGGGGTGTAGTGAGCATTTTCACCCCACAGGTCTTTTCCATAAATAAATGCGCTGCGTATGGTGCAAAGTAAAAATTAAAAATTTTCCCCAGAATTGCCAATTCAGTGGCAAGAATGTTGTACCCAGCTTATGCCACTGTAGACACACACCTTAAAAATTGTTAAAAGGGTTTTCCCGGGTATGGCGGTGCCATATATGTGGAAGTAAACTGCTGTTTGGGCATGCTGTAGGGCTCAGATGGGTGGGAGCTCAATTTAGCTTTTGAAGCATAGCTTTTGCTTGGTAGTAGTTTTGTTTGACAGTACGATTCCGGCGATACCTAATTTATAGCACTTTTTTATGTTTTACAACGTTTTGCACAATAAAATTACTTTTGTAAAAAGAATGTATTTTTTCTGTCGCCCTGTTGTGAGAACCATAACGGTTTTTTTTACGCTGTTCACCTCATGCAATAAATAATGTAATATTTTTATACCTCAGGTCATCACGGTCACGGCAATACCAAATATGTATGGTTTATTATTATTTTTTCAATAATAAAGAACTTGATAAGGGAACAGGGCGATTGTGTTTTATTTTATTACTTGAAATTTTTGTTACGTTTTCAAACGTATTTTTCACTTTTTTTCATACTTTTTTTACACTTTTTTTTAAGTCCCACTATGGGACTTGATTGTCCGACTGTCAGATTTTTGTTTTCTAATACATTGCGCTACCTACGTAGTGCAATGTATTAGATCTAGCACCAGTTGCCAGTCATGATTGCCTGTCAGGGCTGGCGATCTGCTGGCAACCACTAAGGTGCAGTGATCGCATCCGATCGCTGTATCTGAGGGGTTAATAGCAGGGATCGGAGCTAGCTCCGGTTCCTTCCCTTACAGGTGGATGTCAGCTGTAACATACAGCTGACTTCCACCGCTGATGACGCCGGATCATCTCCTGCCCTTGGATCATCTTGCCGGCGGCTACGGATGCAGTACAGGCTTCGCTGCAGGGCGGGGGCTGGAATTTTTCCGTGCTAGACAGACCGGGAGGCCAGTATTATGCCTCCGGTTGCCATTTCAGCCACCGACACCCCTGCAATTTCATTGCTCGGGTGTTGATGAGCTGCAAACACCTTAAATGTAGCGATCGCATTTGACGGCTGCATTTAAGGGTTTAATGGCAGGGATCGAAGCTATCTTCGTTCCCCGCTGTTACAGCAGGATGTCAGCTGTCAGATACAGCTGACATCCGGGGATGATGTCACCAGCTCAGCTTCTGAGCCGGTGCCAAACATTTGGCGTAAGTATACGACATTTTGTGGGAAGCCCTTGCTTTCCATGTCGTATACTTACGACAAATGTCAGGAAGGGGTTAAAGGAGCCTTAACAGCTGGCAGCTATTGAGACTCCTAAGGCAGCCAATACCCTGGATTGTCCTTAATACGGAGTGGAACTTTTACTATTCTCTTCCTCTCCAGCAACCCAGACCTTTTAAATATATAATTCTGGGCCCAAATCCTGTCTCTTAGTAGCTGCACTGCTTCAGCGGTTATATATGTACTGTCTTGTTCGGACTAAAAGACGCAGTTTTTAGCAAGAATAAATCTTGCTAAAATGTCCCTGCGTCTTATAATCGGTAGTCAAGGGACCCGGCAGTGACGGGCCCCCTGACCGCTTCTTACTTAACCCCTTCCAGACCCATGATGTGCCGGCACATCATGGAGCAGGGAGGGGATGATGTTTTGAGCAGGCTCACACGCTGAGCCTGCTCCATACACTGCAGGGATCAGCGATGGCGCTGTTCCTGGCCGTTTAACTAGTTAAATACCGCGGTCAATAGTGACCACAGCATTTATAGGGTTTTCCCATGAAGGACATATATGGCATATCCACAGGATATGTCATAAATGTCAGATAGATGCGGGTCCCACCTCTGGGACCCGCATCTATCTATAGAACGGGGCCACCCAAACCCCGTTCTAGCTTGCTCGTTCAGCTGTCTCCTGGCCACTTCCTCGTTAGGTGGTCGGGAGTTACGGAAACAGCTGAGTGCTCGCTGAGCTACGCTGTTTCCGTAACTTCCATAGAAGTGAATGGGAGTTACGGAAATAACATCGCTAGAATGAAGCAGCTGAAGCCCTCGTGTGAGCGCTCAGCCACTTCGTGTCTGTTCGGCTTTTTCCGGAAATAAATGTATCCGTGTACGGACTCAATAGAAAGTCTATGAGCCCGTACTCCGATACATTGGCTTTCAGGATAAAGCCGAACAGAAACGAAGCAGCTGAGCGCTCACACAAACACTTCAGCTGCTTCGTTCTAGCGATTGGTGGGGGTCTCCGTGCTCGGACCCCCACCAATACAAACTTCTGACATGTCAGAAGTTTGTCGAACATTTATCTACACTTTAAGTATTGTACACCCATTAAATAGAATTGGTACACTATATTTCTTGTTTTAAAATTTTTATGATGATCACTACACTATATATATGCAAACAGATATGCTTTGGACCCTTGGTAGCTGGCAGGCCAGATACAACAATTGAAAAACAGATGCCAGAGGCAAAAAGCCCTATTTCCCAACTACCATTAGAGTTGTTAGATTTTAAAATATAATCTTTATTGTGCTGATTCAGCAAACAGACAAACAGACAAAACCAACATAAATGGTTAAAACTCTCAGTGCATGGATCGGGTCAGCAACCATTAATGGTTGTATCGGTATGCACGTGTATGTGCCGTCTATACTTGCAGACCGGCAGGGTCTGGAGACCGTTAGTAGCAACAGTGGACTCCTAACCAGTTAGATTATTAAATTGTTAAACCCTAGATTCCAGCATGTATTAAAAATGAAAGGAGAGCCCCCCCCCCCCCCCCGACATGTTTCGCTACGTATGTAGCGTCTTCAGGGGTTCATGGGGCCGGTCTGCAAGTATAGACGGCACATACATGTGCATACCGATACAACCATTAATGGTTGCTGACCCGATCCATGCACTGAGAATTTTAACCATTTATGTTGGTTTTGTCCGTTTGTCTGTTTGCTGAATCAGCACAATAAAGATTATATTTTAAAATCTAACAACTCTAATGGTAGTTGGGAAATAGGGCTTTTTGCCTCTGGCATCTGTTTTTCAATTACACTATATATATGTCACGTAGTGTTTTCTATTTAATATCATGACCTACATTATTGTATTGTATCACTAAACTTTGTATGTTGATTGTTAATGACTCGTTGAGTCCTTATATATTTGTCACATTGTGTATGTTCACATGCTTGAGAAAGGTCTTATTGGATTGAAACGTGGCATATTTGGGTGAATAAATTCCTTATTTTTTTGGATTTGCTGCCTCGTCTTTTTGTTGGATTTCATGAAAGGACTTTGGATCAGGTTGTTGAGGCTTGCACCCATATTATCTGGCATCTGGTGCTGTGATACCCCATTGTTTGACATTTCCTCATCATGTGGGACATAACAGCTGAATGTCTGAAGTTCATAAAGATTCTTGCATTATGGCTGTTATTCAGTTAAACAGTCTCTGACTGGCTGACGTTAAGGGGAACCTGTCACCAGTATTTCACCTATTGAACTCTACTCACCCCTCGCTGGCCGTTGCTGTCAAAAGTTAATTGCCGTTATTCTCTATCCTAAACTCCTCCTCCGAAGCGTAAATAACGATCTGCAAACATTTTGCGCCCGTCATCTATGAATCAATACCCTTCCCTGCTTTGTCTGGGCCTCAAATCTAGTTACTGCGCATCCGACGCTTTGGTGTCCAGTTGTGTGCATGCACCAGAACAGGACATTGATGCGCAAGCGCAGAATTTCGTGTGTTCTGGGGGAGGCGAGGAGCTGTCAATCAAAAGTAAGGAGGCGGGGTTAACTCGGAAAGGCTTGAGGAATACAGTAACACTAAAAAATGGAATGCCAAAGGTACAGAGCCTACTTAGAAGATAATTATATGTTACATAAAAATGATTTTTTTTACCCACTTCCACCAGGTATTGCTGGTTTAATAGGTGAAACACTGGTAACAGGTGCCCTTTAAGAAACTGCTAAAAACTTTTTTGCTTCATTTAGGAGATTCAGTCCATTCAAAATCATTAATCAAGCTGGAGGGTATGGTATTGTTATAGCCGACAGAACTTCCTGTGACCACACCAGTACATTTTACTACATGTACTCAAGTGGTTCGCACTCAGATACAAATTCAAGTGGTTACTAGGCAACCTGAAGTACCACAATGTTAGAGCGAGCTTCAATAAGAGAGACAAGCATAGATTATAGAAAGGTATGAAACACTCATTACACTGTATAACGAGAGAGAGAACAAATCCTAGCAAATTTTCTTTTAATATCCTCCATTCATTTGATCCTATTTTGTCTCTTATTGCAATTAAAATATTGCATTGTAATAAAAAATATATATAAATAAATATTTTCTACGTGTTCCAGGAGATCAGCCACCCCCCCCCCCCCCCTTCTCACAATCTGTGATAAGGCTGTGAGATAAATGACTGCAGAAGGACCCCCTCTGCTCTGGCTTTAATAGGACACAAAGATCAAAGGGGTTGTCCGGTCTCCTAAAAGGAAATGGAAATGTTTATGGGAATAAGTGTTATACAACTTACCAATAGGAAAGTCCCTTCTGTCCGCAGGTCACGTGACCGGCAGAGCGCGGACTTTCCTGTTTCTATAGGACGTCCCGTTTGCTGATCACTTGGGCTCCAATTCAGCTCACTCCGACAGAATGTCATTTGTGACATATGTAGCCGTCCAAATCCTGCGCAGTATCAGTGTGTAATGAGAGCCTCCGGCGTCAAGTTTACTGTAGCCATTATGTATGTGAGCCAGGACATTATTCTGTATACACACTAACAGCACTGATGGTTACTGTATCAGCATTGCTGCGTACTGTTACATGGGGAAACGGGGGTGACTTAGAGGATAAGGACTTAGGCCCCATGCACACGACTGTAGAATTCATCCATAATTATGGTCCGTAATTACGGACCCATTCATTTCTATTGCTCCCATACAGCTTCCCGTATATTTATGGGAAGGTGTCCGTGCCGTAGAAAGGCTCCGCAAAAGATAGGACATGTCCTATTTTTTGCTTTTTACGTACCATGTTTCCAAACGTCATACGTGACCATGACCTACAAATGCGGCTGGCTGTTCCCGTAATTATGGACTGTGTTTACGGGCACTGTGCACGGGGCCTTACAATAGAGACCTTAGCCCATGCACTTCATTAGGTATTGCTAAACGACCTGCCAGCGGTCACAAGGGGCCAGGATGTCAGCCTACCCCTTAACCAGAATTGATGAAAAGAAAAAAGACACGGCGCCACCTTGTGCAGATCAATTGGTAAAGGTGAGACAGTACGGCAGGAAAAGTGCTCACCTGGGAACGAAGTTTTTAAGGCATGTAAACATAAGCCACAGTGCTGCTGCCAGATCCGAGTCGGTGACCAGAAGGGACCGCTTGAGTATAGACAATTGTAGGAGAAAAATTGTGGATCATTCCAGGGGCGCTGCTGTGTGGTGGGAATAATGGGAGCGAAATCCAGAGGTATTGATAGGTTCAGTTTATTTGAACAAGTGGCTACGCGTTTCAACGACGGACAGTCGTCTTCCTCAGGCCATGTCCACCATTACAAACAACATAGCTTATATAGCATCTAAGTTCAATTCACCATGTGTCAAAAAAACCGCCAAATCTGTAAAAGGTCAAGGTGCGATCGTGACGTCACACCCGGTTTTTTTCACATTCATAGCGCAAAGCAACAAATACATTTTAAAATTAGCATACACTCTAAAAGGTTAAATATAAAAGAGCAATTTAAACAGGCGAAAGAGCAAGAGTGAAAAACAGCGATAGTACATACATAAATACATTGTTAAGTAAAATATTCCCCAAAGTCTCATGTCATTAATATATGAATGTAGAAACATACAATAGTCGGTTAATATGGTATGGTAAGACCAATGGGATAAGTATATGGAATAGTAAAAGTTGATTTGACATGGGACTACAGTAGAAATCAATGTATTGTTGAATTACAAAGCGAGAAGCCGGGACGCGGTTTCGTTGCCAAGGCAACCGAGCAAAGAGCGAAGCGACGGAACCAATGAAGTGGTCCGTGCTTGCTACAGGTAAGATATTGGGGCTTAAAAAGGTTAAAATATACATTGTAGGATTAGAGATATGTGCATAAATACTGTATTAGTCCTAATCGATCTTTTGAAATTACAAGAATAGATCGGAACTTACAGAGCTCTTAAAAATGAACAGTTCTATTTTAAGTAGTTCTATTTTAAGTAGAAATACGTAGTGTATTTTAGACTCTAGTATGTAGTTCTAAAGAAGGAATATTAGGTTTTGAATATTTCAAGTTTTTTTAAAAACAGTTAAAACTCGCAATTATATTACCAGGTTCTAATGTCGGGCAGCGGGACCAAAGGATCCCAAAACGGACGGGAACGGGACGGGCAAAGCATGCTGCAGGTGAGTAGATGATTAAAAATTATTATTAATCTTCATGTTTGGGAAGGTTAATTGAGCATTACTGCATATTTAATATTTACAATGAAGGAAGCCACTGCATTAATGAACTCATGTGGATAGTGAGGTAATAGAAGGAGAACGTATGGTATATTCATGAATATTTTCATTCAAGTTAAGTAAATATTTGTATTTGACTCCAATTGTTTAGTTTGCGGTTTAACGGATACTAAAGATGTGGGTTAATCTAATGTAGATTCAGATATATCGTTTAGGCCCCCTGGGTGTAATGTCTGTAATTTAAAGATCCAGTAGTTTTCCCTCTGTTTAAGCTTATTGAATCTATTGGGAACATCATGTTGTATGTTTTCAATAGGTGTAACTGTGATTTGATTAAATAGACAATTATGTACATGGGTGAAATGGCGTGAAACACTATGTTTTAAAAAGCCTGTGTTCACATTAAATCTGTGTTTATTTATTCTGGCTCTCAGGCACTGTGTCGTCCTCCCTACGTATTGGAGTTGGCATGTACATTCCATCAAATAGATTACATAGGCACTGCTGCAACTTAGGGGTGACTTAATTGAGAAAGACTCTTTCGTAACTGTTGATGTGTAGGTGTATTTTTTATTACTGATAGTATTGCAGCATAGACATCGTGGGTGGCCACATTTGTATGATCCATTTGGTCTAGGTAAAAAGCTGGTTGATGTTGCTTTTGGTTTGCGGATTCTGCTGGGGGCCAGCATGTTTTTCAAAGTCAGTGACCGTCGGAAAGTGATGGTCGGATAAGCAGGTATTATATCTTTAAGGTAAGGGTCACTTTTTATAATGTGCCAGTACTTGTGTAAGACTGATCTAACTGTTTTGTTACCTAGATTAAAAGTTGTAATAAAATTGGTGTTATGTTTGTTAGATTCGGATTTTTTCTGTGCAGGATTCAGACAGGAATCCTGAGATAATAATGTGGCTTTGCGTCTTGCCTCTTTAATTAGTTTGAGGGGAAAGTTTTTGTCTCTAAATCTTTTCTCTAAAGTGTTGCATTCTGATTTAAAATTTCCGTTGGTGCTACAATTTTTCCGTATTCTTCTAAACTGGCCGAAGGGTACATTAGTCAACCAAGGGCGGTAGTGGGCACTTTTAAAGTCAATGTAGCTGTTTACATCTACAGATTTAAAGTGAGTTTTTGTGACAAAATGTTCGGTCGTGGTATCATAGCTGATGGTGAGGTCCAAATAATTAATTGAGATTTCGGAGAAAGTGTGCGTAAAAGAAATGTCATAGCTGTTGATGTTTAGATAGTTGATAAAATTAGAGGCTTCAATTTCTGATCCTGACCAAACAAAAAACAGGTCATCTATATAACGCCTATATAAAAGGATATTCTTTTTGAAAGAGTGTTCCCCAAGAATGTATTCCTTTTCAAAAGCCCCCATGTATAGATTTGCATAGGATGGTGCGAATCTGGTGCCCATTGCACAGCCTCTAGTTTGATTATAGAAACTGTGATCGAATGTGAATGCGTTGTGATGAAGAATGAAATCAATGCAGTCGGTCAGAAAAGAGGCTTGATTGTTTGGGATTGAGGTATTGGATGATAAAAAGAGTTTGGTTACCTGCATGCCTTTTTTGTGTGGGATGTTACTGTATAAAGCGGTTACGTCTGCTGTGAGGAAGTGTATATCGGATATGATCGTATCGGTTTTGAGATTAAATAGGTCTTTGATTAGTTGAGTAGAGTCTTTGAGATAAGATGGTAACGTGAGCACAAAGGGTTGAAGGTGTAAATCTATGAAGTGAGAAAGATTACTGGTTAGTGAGCCGATACCTGAAATGATTGGACGTCCGGGAGGATTCGTGAGTGTTTTGTGGATTTTAGGGAGATGATAAATGAACGGTACACTTGGGAATGGTACATGTAAAAACCGTTTTTCTTTCTTCGTGAGTAAGCCCTCCTGGAACGCTTTCTCTATCATGGATGTATACTTGAGTGTGTAAGTGGGAAGAGGGTTCGAAGTTAATTTACAGTAAAAAGTCTTGTCGTTTAAAATCCTTATAGTTTCTCCGAGATAGTCGTCTCTATTCTGGATCACTATGCCTCCCCCTTTGTCGGCAGGACGTATGACTATATCTCCATTATTTTGTAGGGATTTGATAGCCCTCCTTTCGTGTGGGGTTAAATTGTCTCGATAGGGATAGGGGTTCACTAGCGACCTGAATTCACTACTGACTAGTGTTGAGAAAGTTTCAATGAGAGAACCCTGGTGATGGATAGGGTAGAATTCAGATTTAGAGTGGACTTCTACTGGAATGGCTTTGATATTTACATGTGGTGACTGTGGTTCCTCTATGATAGCTGGTGATGTGATGGGTTTCTGTAATGCAAAGTGTCTGATTAGGGTGAGTTTTCTAATAAAGCGGTTGAGATCCATGAATAGATCAAAATCATTAGGTGAAGATGTAGGACAAAAGGACAGTCCTTTGTTAAGTAAATCTGTCTCATGGGTGTTTAGTAAGTAAGACGACAGGTTAAATATTTTTATTGCTTTATTCGATTTTTCTTTGGGTTCAATCTCGCACAATGGTTTGTTACGGTTTTTTCCTCCTCTCCGTCCTCTATGTCTATATTGAGTTTTCTTTTTATGGAGATTTTCTGTATTTTCGGAAAGAAGTGGGTAATGGTTTGGGCTTTGGGGCTCATTAGGAAGGGAAGGAGAATGTCGTTGCTGGTGACAGTAGGTGTTAATGGAGGTCGGGTGAGTTGTGAGGGTAGGCCTAAAAAAGAAGTTGCTGCATAGGTGATGTCTAATGATGATGTTGCTAACTCAGTTTTGGAATGGTTGTCTTTGAACGGTAAGGATGTGGACAGGCTCCTATGGGGACTTCCTTGTATGTCGAGGAGGGAGGACTGGGGGGTACTGTGCACTGATAGTTGGAGTAAAGATACCAAGCTGTCTTCGATGGAATCATTGAGTGGGGAAGAAGGGGAGTTAGGTATGGTTAATACTTCCATTGGTTCAGATGTAGGAAAGAACTTGGAAAGGTGAAGCTCCAAATCTGATGCCCTAAAGGCATTCAAAGGTACTTCAGTGATTGTTATTTTGCTAGGTAAGGAAATAGCTTGAGTGGAATTGCATTTATCCTCTAACGGTTTCTTTGACGCTAAGGGGATGCGAGTAAAATGTTTCTCAGCTAGAACACTTCTAGGTGTTCCTGTTGAGGGGCTGTCATTATTTGGTCTCTGATGGAGTCTTAGACTGTTTTTAAAAGACCTACTGAAGGTGTTACCTTCGGCAGTAGGAGCCCGAAATTTGGAGGGGACCCTGGACATTAAAGGGACATCCAGAGGTGCTGAGTGGTTTTGGCGTGGAGTATTAAGTTTGCTTGTGACAATGTCTGTTTTAGATGTATGAGGTATAGATGCTCTCCGATCCCCTGAATCATTGTGCATATAATCATCACGGTCCCTCTTAAGTTTCTTAACCTTTTTCAAAATGATGTCTTTTTCATATATATTAAGTCTGTTGCTAGTACAGGTCTCTAGTTTCAGAAAATCACGGTGGTCAGTAAATTTGAGAAGTTTTTCTTTAATCTGAGAGATTTCTGTTTTGAAGGTCTCAATCAGTGTGTTACGTTTTTTCAGAAGTCTTTCTAGAAGACCTAGGTGACATTGGTCTAAAAATGCCTTCCAGTCATTACTGAAAGACAAATCAGTGGGGTAAGGGTTACTGATAGAGAACCTTAACCCCCTTGGGGCAATGTTTTCGTTAATATAGAACTGTAAAAAAAGGCAGTCTATGCTCTGTAGAGCTTCTTTTTTAAGGGTGTCCTCCAGTGTTAGATAGAGATCAGTCATTACTTTGGTCAGTTCAGGGTTGACATCGTTACTCACTGTAGAGGGAGCCCCCATCGTAGGATCAGTTCCGATCAGCTGCATGATCAGGTTCTCACGAAGGGAATTCCTTTTGTCTGTAAAATCCAACATTGTGGATGTTGATTGTAGTGATATTAGTAGATCAGAGGGAAAGAGTTCCACGACGGTATTTCAACGAAGGTAAAAGTTTCACAACGGTACTTCCACAAAGGTAAAGGTAGATCTATACCCGCGGCTGCCAGTGCAGGAGAATCTTTGGAAACGAAGGTCCAGAGGGGGTCACCCAAGGTACTTGGTCCTAGTCTCCTGGAAGCGGAGTGCTAGATCCAAGAAGGAAAATAAGCACTCCGACCTAAAGAGAATTGATGAAAAGAAAAAAGACACGGCGCCACCTTGTGCAGATCAATTGGTAAAGGTGAGACAGTACGGCAGGAAAAGTGCTCACCTGGGAACTAAGTTTTTAAGGCATGTAAACATAAGCCACAGTGCTGCTGCCAGATCCGAGTCGGTGACCAGAAGGGACCGCTTGAGTATAGACAATTGTAGGAGAAAAATTGTGGATCATTCCAGGGGCGCTGCTGTGTGGTGGGAATAATGGGAGCGAAATCCAGAGGTATTGATAGGTTCAGTTTATTTGAACAAGTGGCTACGCGTTTCAACGACGGACAGTCGTCTTCCTCAGGCCATGTCCACCATTACAAACAACATAGCTTATATAGCATCTAAGTTCAATTCACCATGTGTCAAAAAAACCGCCAAATCTGTAAAAGGTCAAGGTGCGATCGTGACGTCACACCCGGTTTTTTTCACATTCATAGCGCAAAGCAACAAATACATTTTAAAATTAGCATACACTCTAAAAGGTTAAATATAAAAGAGCAATTTAAACAGGCGAAAGAGCAAGAGTGAAAAACAGCGATAGTACATACATAAATACATTGTTAAGTAAAATATTCCCCAAAGTCTCATGTCATTAATATATGAATGTAGAAACATACAATAGTCGGTTAATATGGTATGGTAAGACCAATGGGATAAGTATATGGAATAGTAAAAGTTGATTTGACATGGGACTACAGTAGAAATCAATGTATTGTTGAATTACAAAGCGAGAAGCCGGGACGCGGTTTCGTTGCCAAGGCAACCGAGCAAAGAGCGAAGCGACGGAACCAATGAAGTGGTCCGTGCTTGCTACAGGTAAGATATTGGGGCTTAAAAAGGTTAAAATATACATTGTAGGATTAGAGATATGTGCATAAATACTGTATTAGTCCTAATCGATCTTTTGAAATTACAAGAATAGATCGGAACTTACAGAGCTCTTAAAAATGAACAGTTCTATTTTAAGTAGTTCTATTTTAAGTAGAAATACGTAGTGTATTTTAGACTCTAGTATGTAGTTCTAAAGAAGGAATATTAGGTTTTGAATATTTCAAGTTTTTTTAAAAACAGTTAAAACTCGCAATTATATTACCAGGTTCTAATGTCGGGCAGCGGGACCAAAGGATCCCAAAACGGACGGGAACGGGACGGGCAAAGCATGCTGCAGGTGAGTAGATGATTAAAAATTATTATTAATCTTCATGTTTGGGAAGGTTAATTGAGCATTACTGCATATTTAATATTTACAATGAAGGAAGCCACTGCATTAATGAACTCATGTGGATAGTGAGGTAATAGAAGGAGAACGTATGGTATATTCATGAATATTTTCATTCAAGTTAAGTAAATATTTGTATTTGACTCCAATTGTTTAGTTTGCGGTTTAACGGATACTAAAGATGTGGGTTAATCTAATGTAGATTCAGATATATCGTTTAGGCCCCCTGGGTGTAATGTCTGTAATTTAAAGATCCAGTAGTTTTCCCTCTGTTTAAGCTTATTGAATCTATTGGGAACATCATGTTGTATGTTTTCAATAGGTGTAACTGTGATTTGATTAAATAGACAATTATGTACATGGGTGAAATGGCGTGAAACACTATGTTTTAAAAAGCCTGTGTTCACATTAAATCTGTGTTTATTTATTCTGGCTCTCAGGCACTGTGTCGTCCTCCCTACGTATTGGAGTTGGCATGTACATTCCATCAAATAGATTACATAGGCACTGCTGCAACTTAGGGGTGACTTAATTGAGAAAGACTCTTTCGTAACTGTTGATGTGTAGGTGTATTTTTTATTACTGATAGTATTGCAGCATAGACATCGTGGGTGGCCACATTTGTATGATCCATTTGGTCTAGGTAAAAAGCTGGTTGATGTTGCTTTTGGTTGATGTTGCATTGATTTCATTCTTCATCACAACGCATTCACATTCGATCACAGTTTCTATAATTAAACTAGAGGCTGTGCAATGGGCACCAGATTCGCACCATCCTATGCAAATCTATACATGGGGGCTTTTGAAAAGGAATACATTCTTGGGGAACACTCTTTCAAAAAGAATATCCTTTTATATAGGCGTTATATAGATGACCTGTTTTTTGTTTGGTCAGGATCAGAAATTGAAGCCTCTAATTTTATCAACTATCTAAACATCAACAGCTATGACATTTCTTTTACGCACACTTTCTCCGAAATCTCAATTAATTATTTGGACCTCACCATCAGCTATGATACCACGACCGAACATTTTGTCACAAAAACTCACTTTAAATCTGTAGATGTAAACAGCTACATTGACTTTAAAAGTGCCCACTACCGCCCTTGGTTGACTAATGTACCCTTCGGCCAGTTTAGAAGAATACGGAAAAATTGTAGCACCAACGGAAATTTTAAATCAGAATGCAACACTTTAGAGAAAAGATTTAGAGACAAAAACTTTCCCCCCAAACTAATTAAAGAGGCAAGACGCAAAGCCACATTATTATCTCAGGATTCCTGTCTGAATCCTGCACAGAAAAAATCCGAATCTAACAAACATAACACCAATTTTATTACAACTTTTAATCTAGGTAACAAAACAGTTAGATCAGTCTTACACAAGTACTGGCACATTATAAAAAGTGACCCTTACCTTAAAGATATAATACCTGCTTATCCGACCATCACTTTCCGACGGTCACTGACTTTGAAAAACATGCTGGCCCCCAGCAGAATCCGCAAACCAAAAGCAACATCAACCAGCTTTTTACCTAGACCAAATGGATCATACAAATGTGGCCACCCACGATGTCTATGCTGCAATACTATCAGTAATAAAAAATACACCTACACATCAACAGTTACGAAAGAGTCTTTCTCAATTAAGTCACCCCTAAGTTGCAGCAGTGCCTATGTAATCTATTTGATGGAATGTACATGCCAACTCCAATACGTAGGGAGGACGACACAGTGCCTGAGAGCCAGAATAAATAAACACAGATTTAATGTGAACACAGGCTTTTTAAAACATAGTGTTTCACGCCATTTCACCCATGTACATAATTGTCTATTTAATCAAATCACAGTTACACCTATTGAAAACATACAACATGATGTTCCCAATAGATTCAATAAGCTTAAACAGAGGGAAAACTACTGGATCTTTAAATTACAGACATTACACCCAGGGGGCCTAAACGATATATCTGAATCTACATTAGATTAACCCACATCTTTAGTATCCGTTAAACCGCAAACTAAACAATTGGAGTCAAATACAAATATTTACTTAACTTGAATGAAAATATTCATGAATATACCATACGTTCTCCTTCTATTACCTCACTATCCACATGAGTTCATTAATGCAGTGGCTTCCTTCATTGTAAATATTAAATATGCAGTAATGCTCAATTAACCTTCCCAAACATGAAGATTAATAATAATTTTTAATCATCTACTCACCTGCAGCATGCTTTGCCCGTCCCGTTCCCGTCCGTTTTGGGATCCTTTGGTCCCGCTGCCCGACATTAGAACCTGGTAATATAATTGCGAGTTTTAACTGTTTTTAAAAAAACTTGAAATATTCAAAACCTAATATTCCTTCTTTAGAACTACATACTAGAGTCTAAAATACACTACGTATTTCTACTTAAAATAGAACTACTTAAAATAGAACTGTTCATTTTTAAGAGCTCTGTAAGTTCCGATCTATTCTTGTAATTTCAAAAGATCGATTAGGACTAATACAGTATTTATGCACATATCTCTAATCCTACAATGTATATTTTAACCTTTTTAAGCCCCAATATCTTACCTGTAGCAAGCACGGACCACTTCATTGGTTCCGTCGCTTCGCTCTTTGCTCGGTTGCCTTGGCAACGAAACCGCGTCCCGGCTTCTCGCTTTGTAATTCAACAATACATTGATTTCTACTGTAGTCCCATGTCAAATCAACTTTTACTATTCCATATACTTATCCCATTGGTCTTACCATACCATATTAACCGACTATTGTATGTTTCTACATTCATATATTAATGACATGAGACTTTGGGGAATATTTTACTTAACAATGTATTTATGTATGTACTATCGCTGTTTTTCACTCTTGCTCTTTCGCCTGTTTAAATTGCTCTTTTATATTTAACCTTTTAGAGTGTATGCTAATTTTAAAATGTATTTGTTGCTTTGCGCTATGAATGTGAAAAAAACCGGGTGTGACGTCACGATCGCACCTTGACCTTTTACAGATTTGGCGGTTTTTTTGACACATGGTGAATTGAACTTAGATGCTATATAAGCTATGTTGTTTGTAATGGTGGACATGGCCTGAGGAAGACGACTGTCCGTCGTTGAAACGCGTAGCCACTTGTTCAAATAAACTGAACCTATCAATACCTCTGGATTTCGCTCCCATTATTCCCACCACACAGCAGCGCCCCTGGAATGATCCACAATTTTTCTCCTACAATTGTCTATACTCAAGCGGTCCCTTCTGGTCACCGACTCGGATCTGGCAGCAGCACTGTGGCTTATGTTTACATGCCTTAAAAACTTCGTTCCCAGGTGAGCACTTTTCCTGCCGTACTGTCTCACCTTTACCAATTGATCTGCACAAGGTGGCGCCGTGTCTTTTTTCTTTTCATTAATTCTCTTTAGGTCGGAGTGCTTATTTTCCTTCTTGGATCTAGCACTCCGCTTCCAGGAGACTAGGACCAAGTACCTTGGGTGACCCCCTCTGGACCTTCGTTTCCAAAGATTCTCCTGCACTGGCAGCCGCGGGTATAGATCTACCTTTACCTTTGTGGAAGTACCGTTGTGAAACTTTTACCTTCGTTGAAATACCGTCGTGGAACTCTTTCCCTCTGATCTACTAATATCACTACAATCAACATCCACAATGTTGGATTTTACAGACAAAAGGAATTCCCTTCGTGAGAACCTGATCATGCAGCTGATCGGAACTGATCCTACGATGGGGGCTCCCTCTACAGTGAGTAACGATGTCAACCCTGAACTGACCAAAGTAATGACTGATCTCTATCTAACACTGGAGGACACCCTTAAAAAAGAAGCTCTACAGAGCATAGACTGCCTTTTTTTACAGTTCTATATTAACGAAAACATTGCCCCAAGGGGGTTAAGGTTCTCTATCAGTAACCCTTACCCCACTGATTTGTCTTTCAGTAATGACTGGAAGGCATTTTTAGACCAATGTCACCTAGGTCTTCTAGAAAGACTTCTGAAAAAACGTAACACACTGATTGAGACCTTCAAAACAGAAATCTCTCAGATTAAAGAAAAACTTCTCAAATTTACTGACCACCGTGATTTTCTGAAACTAGAGACCTGTACTAGCAACAGACTTAATATATATGAAAAAGACATCATTTTGAAAAAGGTTAAGAAACTTAAGAGGGACCGTGATGATTATATGCACAATGATTCAGGGGATCGGAGAGCATCTATACCTCATACATCTAAAACAGACATTGTCACAAGCAAACTTAATACTCCACGCCAAAACCACTCAGCACCTCTGGATGTCCCTTTAATGTCCAGGGTCCCCTCCAAATTTCGGGCTCCTACTGCCGAAGGTAACACCTTCAGTAGGTCTTTTAAAAACAGTCTAAGACTCCATCAGAGACCAAATAATGACAGCCCCTCAACAGGAACACCTAGAAGTGTTCTAGCTGAGAAACATTTTACTCGCATCCCCTTAGCGTCAAAGAAACCGTTAGAGGATAAATGCAATTCCACTCAAGCTATTTCCTTACCTAGCAAAATAACAATCACTGAAGTACCTTTGAATGCCTTTAGGGCATCAGATTTGGAGCTTCACCTTTCCAAGTTCTTTCCTACATCTGAACCAATGGAAGTATTAACCATACCTAACTCCCCTTCTTCCCCACTCAATGATTCCATCGAAGACAGCTTGGTATCTTTACTCCAACTATCAGTGCACAGTACCCCCCAGTCCTCCCTCCTCGACATACAAGGAAGTCCCCATAGGAGCCTGTCCACATCCTTACCGTTCAAAGACAACCATTCCAAAACTGAGTTAGCAACATCATCATTAGACATCACCTATGCAGCAACTTCTTTTTTAGGCCTACCCTCACAACTCACCCGACCTCCATTAACACCTACTGTCACCAGCAACGACATTCTCCTTCCCTTCCTAATGAGCCCCAAAGCCCAAACCATTACCCACTTCTTTCCGAAAATACAGAAAATCTCCATAAAAAGAAAACTCAATATAGACATAGAGGACGGAGAGGAGGAAAAAACCGTAACAAACCATTGTGCGAGATTGAACCCAAAGAAAAATCGAATAAAGCAATAAAAATATTTAACCTGTCGTCTTACTTACTAAACACCCATGAGACAGATTTACTTAACAAAGGACTGTCCTTTTGTCCTACATCTTCACCTAATGATTTTGATCTATTCATGGATCTCAACCGCTTTATTAGAAAACTCACCCTAATCAGACACTTTGCATTACAGAAACCCATCACATCACCAGCTATCATAGAGGAACCACAGTCACCACATGTAAATATCAAAGCCATTCCAGTAGAAGTCCACTCTAAATCTGAATTCTACCCTATCCATCACCAGGGTTCTCTCATTGAAACTTTCTCAACACTAGTCAGTAGTGAATTCAGGTCGCTAGTGAACCCCTATCCCTATCGAGACAATTTAACCCCACACGAAAGGAGGGCTATCAAATCCCTACAAAATAATGGAGATATAGTCATACGTCCTGCCGACAAAGGGGGAGGCATAGTGATCCAGAATAGAGACGACTATCTCGGAGAAACTATAAGGATTTTAAACGACAAGACTTTTTACTGTAAATTAACTTCGAACCCTCTTCCCACTTACACACTCAAGTATACATCCATGATAGAGAAAGCGTTCCAGGAGGGCTTACTCACGAAGAAAGAAAAACGGTTTTTACATGTACCATTCCCAAGTGTACCGTTCATTTATCATCTCCCTAAAATCCACAAAACACTCACGAATCCTCCCGGACGTCCAATCATTTCAGGTATCGGCTCACTAACCAGTAATCTTTCTCACTTCATAGATTTACACCTTCAACCCTTTGTGCTCACGTTACCATCTTATCTCAAAGACTCTACTCAACTAATCAAAGACCTATTTAATCTCAAAACCGATACGATCATATCCGATATACACTTCCTCACAGCAGACGTAACCGCTTAATACAGTAACATCCCACACAAAAAAGGCATGCAGGTAACCAAACTCTTTTTATCATCCAATACCTCAATCCCAAACAATCAAGCCTCTTTTCTGACCGACTGCATTGATTTCATTCTTCATCACAACGCATTCACATTCGATCACAGTTTCTATAATCAAACTAGAGGCTGTGCAATGGGCACCAGATTCGCACCATCCTATGCAAATCTATACATGGGGGCTTTTGAAAAGGAATACATTCTTGGGGAACACTCTTTCAAAAAGAATATCCTTTTATATAGGCGTTATATAGATGACCTGTTTTTTGTTTGGTCAGGATCAGAAATTGAAGCCTCTAATTTTATCAACTATCTAAACATCAACAGCTATGACATTTCTTTTATGCACACTTTCTCCGAAATCTCAATTAATTATTTGGACCTCACCATCAGCTATGATACCACGACCGAACATTTTGTCACAAAAACTCACTTTAAATCTGTAGATGTAAACAGCTACATTGACTTTAAAAGTGCCCACTACCGCCCTTGGTTGACTAATGTACCCTTCGGCCAGTTTAGAAGAATACGGAAAAATTGTAGCACCAACGGAAATTTTAAATCAGAATGCAACACTTTAGAGAAAAGATTTAGAGACAAAAACTTTCCCCTCAAACTAATTAAAGAGGCAAGACGCAAAGCCACATTATTATCTCAGGATTCCTGTCTGAATCCCTCACAGAAAAAATCCGAATCTAACAAACATAACACCAATTTTATTACAACTTTTAATCTAGGTAACAAAACAGTTAGATCAGTCTTACACAAGTACTGGCACATTATAAAAAGTGACCCTTACCTTAAAGATGTAATACCTGCTTATCCGACCATCACTTTCCGACGGTCACTGACTTTGAAAAACATGCTGGCCCCCAGCAGAATCCGCAAACCAAAAGCAACATCAACCAGCTTTTTACCTAGACCAAATGGATCATACAAATGTGGCCACCCACGATGTCTATGCTGCAATACTATCAGTAATAAAAAATACACCTACACATCAACAGTTACGAAAGAGTCTTTCTCAATTAAGTCACCCCTAAGTTGCAGCAGTGCCTATGTAATCTATTTGATGGAATGTACATGCCAACTCCAATACGTAGGGAGGACGACACAGTGCCTGAGAGCCAGAATAAATAAACACAGATTTAATGTGAACACAGGCTTTTTAAAACATAGTGTTTCACGCCATTTCACCCATGTACATAATTGTCTATTTAATCAAATCACAGTTACACCTATTGAAAACATACAACATGATGTTCCCAATAGATTCAATAAGCTTAAACAGAGGGAAAACTACTGGATCTTTAAATTACAGACATTACACCCAGGGGGCCTAAACGATATATCTGAATCTACATTAGATTAACCCACATCTTTAGTATCCGTTAAACCGCAAACTAAACAATTGGAGTCAAATACAAATATTTACTTAACTTGAATGAAAATATTCATGAATATACCATACGTTCTCCTTCTATTACCTCACTATCCACATGAGTTCATTAATGCAGTGGCTTCCTTCATTGTAAATATTAAATATGCAGTAATGCTCAATTAACCTTCCCAAACATGAAGATTAATAATAATTTTTAATCATCTACTCACCTGCAGCATGCTTTGCCCGTCCCGTTCCCGTCCGTTTTGGGATCCTTTGGTCCCGCTGCCCGACATTAGAACCTGGTAATATAATTGCGAGTTTTAACTGTTTTTAAAAAAACTTGAAATATTCAAAACCTAATATTCCTTCTTTAGAACTACATACTAGAGTCTAAAATACACTACGTATTTCTACTTAAAATAGAACTACTTAAAATAGAACTGTTCATTTTTAAGAGCTCTGTAAGTTCCGATCTATTCTTGTAATTTCAAAAGATCGATTAGGACTAATACAGTATTTATGCACATATCTCTAATCCTACAATGTATATTTTAACCTTTTTAAGCCCCAATATCTTACCTGTAGCAAGCACGGACCACTTCATTGGTTCCGTCGCTTCGCTCTTTGCTCGGTTGCCTTGGCAACGAAACCGCGTCCCGGCTTCTCGCTTTGTAATTCAACAATACATTGATTTCTACTGTAGTCCCATGTCAAATCAACTTTTACTATTCCATATACTTATCCCATTGGTCTTACCATACCATATTAACCGACTATTGTATGTTTCTACATTCATATATTAATGACATGAGACTTTGGGAAATATTTTACTTAACAATGTATTTATGTATGTACTATCGCTGTTTTTCACTCTTGCTCTTTCGCCTGTTTAAATTGCTCTTTTATATTTAACCTTTTAGAGTGTATGCTAATTTTAAAATGTATTTGTTGCTTTGCGCTATGAATGTGAAAAAAACCGGGTGTGACGTCACGATCGCACCTTGACCTTTTACAGATTTGGCGGTTTTTTTGACACATGGTGAATTGAACTTAGATGCTATATAAGCTATGTTGTTTGTAATGGTGGACATGGCCTGAGGAAGACGACTGTCCGTCGTTGAAACGCGTAGCCACTTGTTCAAATAAACTGAACCTATCAATACCTCTGGATTTCGCTCCCATTATTCCCACCACACAGCAGCGCCCCTGGAATGATCCACAATTTTTCTCCTACAATTGTCTACCCCTTAACCAGGAAGTCCCATGGAGCGGGTCGCAGTGATAGAAGAGCCAGAGAAGCAGGTAGAGAAGTATTTTTTATTTTTTTAAAGAAAGGATCATCTCATCTCACTTTTATTTTTTTTGGCGCTCTTTGTGACACCAAAACCGCGTTGGAAAACGCACCAAAACACTTCCGAAACCGCCTCCCATTGATTTTCAGAAGAAGCGACATGCTCTTCCTTCCCGCATTTCCGTCTCTGACCTGAGGCAGAGAAAGTGTTTTTCACTGCGTTTTATGCCCGCAGCGCTCAATGAAAACGCAGTGAAAAACGCCGAAAAAATCACGGCAAAGAAAGTGCAGGCAGGTCAAAATCTGCCTCAAAATTCCTGAAGAAATTTTGAGGAAGATATTTCTGACTGCAAAAAAACTCTGTGTGAACATACCCTAAGGGTTTTCTGGGAACTTACATCATGTCTCTTTGAGCCTAAAATATAAAAATATAAAAATTTTCAATATACTTATCTTGCCATTTCTTATTCGCTCCAACGATGCATTTTCTGCCGCTTCTTATTTGGCATGATAGTGTATCATTCATAGTGATGACACGTCCTATAACTGTAGACGCCACTCACGGACCACCATGGTAATGTTTGGTCCACAATGATTTATCTATAGAGACAGGTTTGAAAAAATTATTACCTCTACCTGAAAGTACATGGATACCGTAGACCAGGGGTCTCAAGCACGCGGCCCGCGGGCCGCATGCGGCCCCTGGGGCTGTTATCTGCGGCCCGCGGGACACAGAGCCGCTAGTATCGGCTCTGCTCCGAGACTCTGGAATTCCCTGACATCGCTGTCCACATATGAACAGCGATTTCTGCGGCTTCCCCAGAGCCGGAGTCCCGAGCAGAGCGCTGGTGTCAGCTCTGCTCCGGGACTCTGTGGAATTCCCTGACATCGCTGCCCATATATGGACAGTGTGTCAGGGTCTTGCCCAGAGCGGAGCAGAGCGCTGGTGTCGGCTCTGCTCCTGGACTCTGTGGAATTCCCTGACATCACTGTCCACATATGAACAGCGATGTCTGGGGCTTCCCCAGAGCCGGAGTCCCGAGCAGAGCGCTGGTGTCGGCTCTGCTCCGGGACTCTTTGGAATTCCCTGACATCGCTGCCCATATATGGACAGTGTGTCAGGGTCTTGCCCAGAGCGGAGCAGAGCGCTGGTGTCGGCTCTGCTCCTGGACTCTGTGGAATTCCCTGACATCGCTGTCCACATATGAACAGCGATGTCTGTGGCTTCCCCAGAGCCGGAGTCCCGAGCAGAGCGCTGGTGTCGGCTCTGCTCCGGGACTCTGTGGAATTCCCTGACATCGCTGCCCATATATGGACAGTGTGTCAGGGTTTTGCACAGAGCGGAGCAGAGCGCTGGTGTCGGCTCTGCTCCTGGACTCTGTGGAATTCCCTGACATCGCTGTCCACATATGAACAGCGATGTCTGGGGCTTCCCCAGAGCCGGAGTCCCGAACAGAGCGCTGGTGTCGGCTCTGCTCCGGGACTCTGTGGAATTCCCTGACATCGCTGCCCATATATGGACAGTGTGTCAGGGTCTTCCCCAGAGCGGAGTCCCGGGCAGAGCGCTATTATCGGCTCCGGGACTCTGGGGAAGCCTCTGACATCGCTGTCCATACATCAACAATGATGTCAGGGGCTTCCCCAGAGCAGGAGTCCCAGTGATGTCAGGAGCACAGCTGGAGTCCCAGGAAGAGCCTACTAGCGCTCTGCCTGGGACTCCAGCTCTGGGAAAGCCCCTGACATCACTGGGGCAGCCTCTACAGAGGGCACTGGGGCAGCCTCTACAGAGGGCACTGGGGCAGCCTCTACAGAGGGCACTTTGGCAGCCTCTACGGAGGGCAATTTGGCAGCCTCTACGGAGGGCACTTTGGCAGCCTCTACAGAGGGCACTGTGGCAGCCTCTACGGAGGGCACTGTGGCAGCCTCTACAGAGGGCACTGTGGCGTTATCTACAAGTGGGTGTGTGACAGTATCTGAAGAGGACACTGGCATTATCTAGGGGTGTGTTGCATTATCTACAGAGGGCACTGTGTCCTTATCTACAGAGGGCACTGTGGCATTATCTAGGGGTGTGTTGCATTATCTACAGAGGGCACTGTGGCCTTATCTACAGAGGGCACTGTGGCATTATCTAGGGGTGTGTTGCATTATCTACAGAGGGCACTGTGGCATTATCTACAGAGGGCACTGTGGCCTTATCTACAGAGGGCACTGTGGCCTTATCTACAGAGGGCACTGTGGCCTTATCTACAGAGGGCACTGTGGCCTTATCTACAGAGGGCACTGTGGCCTTATCTACAGAGGGCACTGTGGCCTTATCTACAGAGGGCACTGTGGCCTTATCTACAGAGGGCACTGTGGCCTTATCTACAGAGGGCACTGTGGCCTTATCTAGGGGTGTGTTGCATTATCCACAGAGGCCACTGCGGCAGCATCTTCAGAGGGCACTGCGGCAGCATCCACAGAGGGCACTGCGGCACTATCTAAAAAGGGGCTGCCCAATCTTGACATGTGTGCTAACTGAGCCGCCGGACTGCATTTAGCGACACTTAAACTGGAAAGCTGGATTGTTGAAATAAGCACGTAGAGAAATATCTCAAATTTTAAACCTAGCGCTATTATTATAGTAATGTAGTGTTATTATTCTAGTAATATAGTGTTATAGTAGTTCAAATAAATAATTGATTAACAATAATTTTGTATTGTATCAAATTTGAAAGTAATGCGGCCCGTCAACTTCCCATTTTTTCTATATGCGGCCCACTTACCCTGCCGAGTTTGAGACCCCTGCCGTAGATGCATTCCTGTCAATGTTTCTAATTATTTTAACTGTTAGGCCTCGTTCACATCTGTGTTGTAGACTCCGTTAGGAGTCTCAGTTGCAGATCCGGCCAAAATTACCAGAAACAATAGCGCAGCATGCTGCGCTATTGTTTCCGGTTAGACCACGGACACCCCTACGGATCCCGTTAAAGTCAATGGGTTTCGTCGGCTGCCGGTGGTGTCCGTAATGCAACATAACTGGTGTGTTCTGTATTTTCGTTGCTCTGCTCCATTGATGGAGCAGAGCAACGGAAATACTGAATGCAAATGTGAACACAGCCTTAGGCCGGATTCACGCGAGCGTGTGCATTTTGCGCGCGTAAAAAATGCAGCGTTTTGCGTGCGCAAAAGGTCCATAACAGCTCCATGTGTCAGACGCGTATGATGCGTGGCTGCGTGATTTTCGCGCAGCCGCCATCATTATGACACTGTTTGTATGTTTGTAAACAGAAAAGCACGTGGTGGTTTTCTGTTTTCATTCATAGTTTTTATTGCTGTTGCGTGAATCACGCGCGTCACACGGAAGTGCTTCCGTGTGCTGCGCGTGATTTTCACGCACCCATTGACTTCAATGTGTGCGTGATGCGTGAAAAACGCACAAATATAGGACATGTCGTGAGTTTTACGCAGCGGACATACGCTGCGTGAAAATCACGGACAGTCTGAACGGCCCCATTGACTAACATAGGTCCGTGCATTGCACGGACGTATTATAGGTTTGCAGAATAAGCCCTTACAGGTATTTAAATCTCATGTCTAAATTTTTGTGATAATCAAAGAAATGGGGAATAAAGTAAGTGAAGCTGCATTGTAAGGGTATGTTCACACGGCAGCGTCCGTTACGGCTGAAATTACGGTGCTGTTTTCAGGAGAAAACAGCACCGTAATTTCAGCCATAATGGCAAGTGAAGGCGTCTTTCGTTGCATCCACTACGGACGTAATTGGAGCTGTTTTTCCATGGAGTCAAGGGAAAACGGCTCCATTTACGTCTGAAGAAGTGACATGCACTTCTTTGACGCGGGCGTCTTTTTTACGTAAAAAAAATGACCGTCGGCACAGAACATCCGTAAAGCCCATTCAAATGAATGGGCAGATGTTTGCCGACGCTTTTGAGCCGCATTTTCGGACGTAATTCGGGGCTAAAACGCCCGAATTACATCCGTAAATAGTGTGTGTGAACCCAGCCTTACCATGATTCGTTGGTGACTGATTTAGTCCTGAACGTTTACCTTTACAAAATGTTTAACAGGTCACTGAGACATGTCAGAGGATGTCATTGGTGGGGGTCTGTGCCCTGTGGTCACCCCCATCAATTACTAGACCAAAGGAGGGGTTGGAATCCCCCATTCACTATAATGGGACTGCATGCACATTACAGTTTCATTGCAGTGAATGGGAGATTTAAACTACAGACTCAGAGATCTACACATATGAGCCAAAAAATTAAGTGGCATGGCGCTTGGAAGAGCGCTGCAGGACCTTCGTTTCTAGTGATCAATGGCGATCACAAATCAAAGACCTCCACAGAAAAAAATACTGAACTTGTGTGCAACAGGTCTTTACAAGGTCATGACAAAAAAATCTCTAATGGCAGTCGCATATTGCACCCAAAAACAGATGCACGACTTTAGGGCGACATCAAATCACATACAAACCCCATATCTTTTTTAGCCACACGATGCTCATGTGATTTGATGTTGCATGACACATAGGGTATGTTCACACGGCCTATTTACGGACGTAAATCGGGCGTTTTTGCCCCGAATTACGCCCGAAAATAGCGCCTCAATAGCGCTGACAAACATCTGCCCATTGAAAGCAATGGGCAGACGTTTGTCTGTTCACACGAGGCGTATATTTACGCGCCGCTGTCAAATCACGGCGCGTAAATAGACGCCCGCGTAGAAGAAGTGACCTGTCACTTCTTTGGCCGTAATTGGAGCCGCTAATCATTGACTCCAATGAATAGCAGCGCTAATTACGGCCGTAATTGACGCGGCGTTCAAGCGCCTGCACATGCCGGAACGGCTGAAATTACGGGGATGTTTTCAGGCTGAAACATCCCCGTAATTTCAGCCGTTACGGACCCCCGCCGTGTGAACATACCCATATCGTCATGTAGCCCCTTTGCTGCAAACTGCTCAGTGTACAATGTGTGCAATTCACAGAATGACCACATGGTGAGGCTCTGGCCTTATTTTAAAATCAGTATTAAAGCCATCTCCGAATCTTTCAAAAATTCCTAATGAAGTTAATTTTGTCAATATATATATAAAAAAAATAATGTTTTAGTCCTATGGGGGAGGTTAAATATTTAGGAAAACAATAACGATATGTTTGGGAATCTCTTAAGCAAGCCCAATGATGAGCCAGTACACCAAAGTATTAAGAGTCGCCTTGCACCAGGCATTCATAGTAGAAGAGAGTTTCTAAAAGTTGGTATAGCACAGATGCAACATTTTATTTACTTTGTGAAATTATTTAATTGTAATCTATTTTATTTATTAGATCCCATGCTAATTTGACAATCATAGAGCAATATAAACTGATAGAAAAGAATAGAATCCCTGCTGTATAAGGCTGTTCACACTTATAGTCCTTTCCATTAGATTTGACAGCAATTCTATTCTAGCCAGTAGTCAATAAGGGCAAAAATAAAAAGATCATAATGGCTCTATCATATCTGTCATCGATCCTGTAAAAACAGATGTCCAGTGTGAACAGAGCCTGCGACACTTGGCTTGTACTATGTAAAACTAAAACTCCCAGCATGCCCTGAACCCGTCTAGAGCCCACCTTAGGCCTCATAAACAGAACCGTTGTTTTCTTCAGTGTTCTATCTGTTTCTTTTTTTGGATAGCATACTGATCCATTAATTTTTATGGGGCCATTCACACATCCGTTTTTGTTTTTTTTTGCGGTTCTGTCTGTTCGGCAAAATTAAAGAACATGTCCTATCCTTGTCTGTGTTTGCGGTCCGTCTCACCCATTCTTGTGTATGGGTCCGCAAAAAAACATATAGCACGCATAGGCCACTAGTATCTGTTCTGGGTCCGCAAAACTGAAACAGTCGTGTGCATGACGCCTTATGTTGATGCACGTGCCAAGCAAAAATGCCTTAGGCTGGGTTCACACGACCTATTTTCAGACGTAAACGAGGCGTATTATGCCTCGTTTTACGTCTGAAAATAGGGCTACAATACGTCGGCAAACATCTGCCCATTCATTTGAATGGGTTTGCCGACGTACTGTGCAGACGACCTGTTATTTACGCGTCGTCGTTTGACAGCTGTCAAACGACAACGTGTAAAAATACAGCCTCGTCAAAAGAAGTGCAGGACACTTCTTTGGACGTTTTTGGAGCTGTTTTCTCATAGACTCCAATGAAAACAGCTCCAAAAACGGACGTAAAAAACGCCGCGAAAACGGCGCGAAAAACGCCACGAAAAATGTGAGTTGGTCAAAAAACGTCTGAAAAGCAGGGTCTGTTTTCCCTTGAAAACAGCTCTGGATTTTCAGACGTTTTTGGTCACTACGTGTGCACATACCCTTAGGTGCGCCTACCACTATTGACATTTGTTTATTTTTTACATAGCCAGGGACGGCCCGCCATGTAATTTTGGATTGGTGGTCCCTAAAGGGTGTAGCATTAATGGGTGCAGAGGGAGCAGCTGCACCCAGGCCTGAGGGGGTCCAAAGGCCCCTCTGATACGTAAGAAGACACAAAAATTATAAATGGCACGTAGTACCTGGGGAATTCTGTGTGTATTGGGGCTCAAGAGTAGAGATGAGCGAACCGGGACAACCGAACCCGGTTTCGGTCCGAACATCGGGAAAAGTTCGGTTCGCAGCGAATCCGAACTTCACCGGGTTCAGCCGAACACGTTTTGACCGAACCCGGTCAAAAATATTATACAAATCGGCAGCCACTTGTCTCTATCAATCACTGATAGAGAAAAGAGGCTGCTGATTAAAAATAAAATAAAAAGCATACGTACCTGGTCGTTGTCTTGGTGACGAGTCTCTCTTCTTCCTCCAGTCCGACCTTATTTCCTGACGCGGCAGCCTGTGATTGGCTGCAGCAGTCACATGGGCTGTAACGTCATCCAGGAATGTCGGGC
The DNA here is from genome assembly GCF_050947455.1 of Rhinoderma darwinii. Taxonomy (NCBI): domain Eukaryota; kingdom Metazoa; phylum Chordata; class Amphibia; order Anura; family Rhinodermatidae; genus Rhinoderma; species Rhinoderma darwinii. The sequence goes on from NC_134689.1 coordinate 99,112,037, forward strand.
CGGATGTCGAGAGGGACGCGTCACCAAGGCAACGGCCGGGAGACCCGACTGGAGGAAGCAGAAAGTTCTCGGTAAGTGTGAACGTCTTTTTTTTTTACAGGTTACTCTATATTCTGATCGGAATTCACTGTCCAGGGTGCTGAAACAGTTACTGACGATCAGTTAACTCTTTCAGCACCCTGGACAGTGACTATTTACTGACGTCGCCTGGCAACGCTGCCGTAATGACGGGTGCACACATGTAGCCACCCGTCATTACGGGGCCTCATGCACACGACCGTAAAAACACCCGTTATTATGGGTCGTAATTACGACCCGAAATAGCGGGCCCATAGACTTCTGTTAGCCACGGGTACCTTCCCGTTTTCTCACGGGAAGGTGCCCGTGCCGTTAAAAGATAGAACATGTTCTATTTTTTTATTTTACGGGCCGTGCTCCTATACTTTATAATGGGAGCACGGCTTGGAAAAACGACCGGCTGCCCGTGGCCGGCCGTGCCCGGCCGTGTTCATCTCCTGAAATACTCTGTGCTGCCTTAAACTCTGTGGACAGGTCAGGATCCTGTTTCTTTTAAATGCTGCTGGGGAACCCGCTCGATCCACTATATAAGGCTGCGCTACAGTGCTTGGGAATAAGTGACTGGGGCAGAAGAGGATGGAGGCGCAGCCTTATATAGTGGATCGAGCGGGTTCCCCAGCAGCATTTAAAAGAAACAGGATCCTGACCTGTCCACAGAGTTTAAGGCAGCACAGAGTATTTCAGGAGATGAGCGTGCGGATCTTGTGCGGGGTGGTGACTTGCCAATCATGTGAAGATGTTATTGAGGACAGGAGTGGAGGAGAGGTAACAGACTGAGAACTACGTAATGGTAAGAGCAGAGTTCACAGCAGCACAGAATCTGCACGCTCCTCTCCTGAAATATTCTGTGCTGCTGTGCTCTCTTCCGGCCGCTGTTTCACGCTCTTCTCCTCTTCCCTGCCCGCTACACGTTAGTTCCGGTCCACTTGCTCCGCCTACCGCCTTACAGAGCTGACGGAGCCTTCCTCCATCGCTCTGAGCAGGAGCGTGTAGTCATGACACTCAGCATTTTGCGCCGTTGTCATGACGATGACAACGCTCTTTCACTCGGGAGCTGAACTCCCGAGTTATGAGTCGGTTGGTGTCCCTGCGCTGTACCAGTACAGCCAAATACATTGGAGGGGTGCTAAACACCCGTACATGCTGAGGGGGCATTATACTGTAAGGAACACCTAAGAGGGGCATTATACTGTATGGAGGGCATTATACTGTATGGGGCAGCTATGGGGGGGTGCATTATACTGTATCGGGCAGCTATAAGGGGCATTATACTGTATGGGAGGCATTATACTATATGGGACAGCTGTGTCGGGGGCATTATACTGTATGGGAGGCATTATACTGTATGGGGCAGCTATGGGGCATTATACTGTATGGGGCAGCTATGGTGCATTATACTGTATGGGGCAGCTATGAGGGGCATTATACTGTATGGGGCAGCTATGGGGGCATTATATTGTATGGGACAGCTAGGGGGGAATTACACTGTTGGGTGGCATTATACTGTATGGGGCAGCTATGGGTGGCAATATACTGTGGGGGCAGCTAAGGGGGGCATTATAATGTGGGTGGCATTATACTGTGGGGGGGGGCAGCTATAGGAGGCATTATACTGTGGTGGTCAGCTATGGAGCATTATACTGTGTGTGGGGCAGCTATGGGGGGCATTATACTCTGTGGGGGCAGCTATGGGGGGCATTATACTGTGTAGGGGGCAGCTATGGGGGCATTACACTGTGTGGGGGCAGATATGGGGGCATTATACTGTGTGGTGGCATTATACTGTGGGGGCAGCTATGGGGGGCATTATACTGTGGGGGCATTCATGGGGTCTGTCGGGCAAGGCAGCTGGGCATAGGCGTGCACAGGTGTCTGGTAGTGTTGGGGAGGGGTTGGGGGCCAAGCTGAATTCTTGCAACAGGGCCCATGAGCCGTTAGCTACAAGATACATAGATAGATAGATTAGATAGATAGATAGATAGATAGATAGATAGATAGATAGATAGATAGATAGATAGATAGATAGATAGATAGATAGATAGATAGATAGGTAGGTAGGTAGATAGATAGATAGATAGATAGATAGATAGATAGATAGATAGATAGATAGATAGATAGATTAGATAGATAGATAGATAGATAGATAGATAGATAGATAGATAGATAGATAGATAGATAGATAGATAGATAGATAGGTAGGTAGGTAGGTAGGTAGATAGATAGATAGATAGATAGATAGATAGATAGATAGATAGATAGATAGATAGATAGATAGATAGATAGATAGATAGATAGATAGATAGATAGATATGCAGTTGAACACCTGATGACAGGGCAACTTTATAAGAGGCCACTGGAATCTCTACTGTCTATGAAAAAATTTCCAGATCTATTATAAATGCTGCAAATAAAAATATTGATTACAGAATACAAGTGACGCCAGAAAGAACGCGTGTTGGCTGTGACGGATATCTATGTAAGGGACATGAAATATATTGCGCACTCACATTTAGTAAATGACCTTTTGTTTCTTTTTATAGTAAGACTGCAGTGCGCTAATAATAGAGTGATTGTGAACAGCACAGAGATAATATAATGCTGATGTATGTACTGGAGATCCGTTAGTCACATGGCTGACATTTTTATCCGTCATAGTTCCTTGATGAGATTTGCTTTACTAGCGTGGTAATGTCCTTCCAGTAAAGCACAAGGTTTTAACTAGCCGCATTGAGAAAAGCATCGTACTTTTCCACCAGCCTCAGATGCAACTGAGGATTTTCAAGGTCAGGGAACATCAGAGCTTATAAATTATTTCAGAGTGGCCAAGTCAATAAAATGACCTCCTAAAATATAAATGTCTCCTATCTTTCACAGAGCTCTCTAGCTTGCATTTGATTCTTTGCTGTCACAGAGCTCAGGAGTAAACCTTAAGGAGATGTTCTGATCTACGACTTTTCCTGAGGCTATACAAGCTGTGCTATAAGATACTGCAGTGTCAACTGCACCAATGTCTGGGGACTTACAAAAACGTATAAATAACTTTTTATTTTTTTATTATAGAACCGGATGTATTAGAAATGTAATATCTCTACAGTGATGATATACCTATTTGTATAGTAGACACTAAGGATTTCTCATTGCATATAGCTGTACTCATTTTGACTACTGCGCTCTGTAGTTTTAGGGTATGTTGACACGGCTTATTTTCGGCCGTTTTTCGGGCCGTAAACAGGCGAAAAATGGCCGAAAATTGGAAGCAGACTGCCTCCAGACATCTGCCCATTGATTTAAATGGGAAACACAGCGTTCTGTTGTGACGGGGCATTTTTTTTACGCAAACATTTTTAAAAATGGCCACGTAAAAAAACGCCTATGAAAAAGAAGTGCATGTCACTTCTTGAGCCATTTTTGGAGCCGTTTTTCATTGACTCAATAGAAAAACAGCTCCAAAACTGCCCTAAAAATACACGGCGAAAAACGTGAGTTGCTTAAAAAACGTCTGAAAATCAGGAGCTGTTTTCCCTTCAAAACAGCTCCATATTTTCACACATTTTTAGCTAAGCGTGTGCACATACCCTTAAAAGTAAAACAAGCAAGTTTCTTTCTCTTCTTTTTTTTTATTTTTAATGTGAATCAGTTAAATTGACTGTAAATCGAATTATTGAGACTTGCCAAAATTGCAGCCTAGCGCTGTAGCTGGTGCATACATCAGGAATACCCATAGAGTGGGCACCCTGACTGTAATGTGTAGCTGACCTATCCAGCCAATCAGTGGTAACCATAGAGTGCAAGCCCGACATGTGTAGCCCACATTTGTAGATGATTACTGATGCCCATAGATTGGATAGCCAACCTATCAATGCACTCACTGGCATCTATGCAGTTGTAAGCAGACATCTGTAGCCTGACACGTGGAGCTGACTTATCAATCCAATCAGTGGTTCCCATATAGTGAGTAGCCTGATATATAATGTATAGCTGGCCCGTCCAGCCAATCAGTGGGACCCAAAGAGTGGGCAGAGTGGGAAGCCTTAGGTGTAATGTTCATTTGGAAATATGTAAATTGACAACCATGTTGGAATTACACTGCAGTATGGTGCCCCCCCCCCCCCCCTTCCAAGCAATTGTCTTAAATACGAAGGCTTGAAGCATGAAAACCTGATAATTCCTATAGGAAATAGCAGGGGTGGGATTAAAAATTTTAATAACAGGTTCCTTTTTTTTCGGACGAAGACATGCGGGGGGGGGGATGGGTTCACAGTGTTTTGCGGTGTATCGCACCATTGAAAATGATTTTAATAATAAAATAAAACAATTATGATATTCCAAATACCCCCTACATTGATGTGGACTCTAAATAAAGAAATTCCCTGTCCAAAATGTTTTAGTGTGGATTGCCACACTATTTATATAAGTACCGACCTACCCACACATTATATTAAACTCATCCATTACTATAGGCCTATAAGCGCACATTCAATATCCTAAGCGTGTTCAGCCCATTTAGTTAGGCTGTGCACATGAGAAGGGTGGAGGACAGTGCGGCATGCGCAGAAGCCGTGACAACTCTCCCGACTAATGCACAGATACGGTGCCAGGAGCAAGCTCAGTACATATATACAGCACCAAAACAAAGTTCAGTACATATATACAGCACCAGAACTAAGCTCAGTACAAATATACTGCACCAGAACCAAGCTCAGTACATAAATACAACACCAGTACCAAGCTCAGTACATATATACAACACCAGAACCAAGCTCAGTGCATATATCCAACACCAGAACCAAGCTCAGTACATATATACAGCACCAGAACAAAATTCTGCACATATATACAGCACCGGTACCAAACTCAGTACATATATATATATGTTTTGAGCTTTGTCGTTCTGATATATATGTACTGAGCTTTGTTCTGGTGCTGTATATATGTACCGAGCTTAGTTCTGGTGCTGTATATATGTACTAAGTGTCATGTTGGGTTTGTGGACCCACTGGGCCGTACCACCTTGGCGGTCTGGCAGCTGGCAAACAGGGTGCAGGTTACAGTCTATAGTTCATATAGGGTACCTGTGGCAGCTCGGACAGTAGCAAGGCAGGCTCGGCTGGGACTAGGCATCAGGTAGACGTTAGGCGTTTCTGAAGCAGGACAGGCATGGTATGTAGCACAGCACGACTTCAGCTCAGCACGGCACTAGACCAGGATAGCAGAGGATACAGGATACAGGAGCAGGCAACACTGGAAACTGGGAAACACTAGAAGACCATTTGCATAGACAAACTTAGGGTACGACAACAATGCTCAGGCGTGGGAGGAAGGGGCTAAGCCCTTCTTATAGTCCAGGGTGCTATGGGCTAATTAATCATGAAAGTCCGGTGCGCGCACACTCGTGCCCGCTCTTAAAGGGGCAGTGCGCGCAGATCCATGGCTACGGGAGTTAGGAGGTGTGTGAGCCTGATGGCCCGTGGCCATGGGCATGACAGTATCCCCCCTCTTGCGCCCCCTCTTCTTGGGACAAGAGCAAGAGAGAAACTTCTTCAGAAGCGTAGGAGCATTGAGGTTCTCCTCTGGCTCACAGGACCTCTCTTCAAGACCAAACCCCCTCCAATCCACTAAATAAATGTTCTTTCCTCTTACTTTCTTGGTCTCCAAGATCTCCTTAACTTCGAAGGTGTCTGAAGGGCCGCTGGAGGCAACCGCAGGGCTAGGAGTCTTGGTAAAGCGTTTCAGAACCACCGGTTTCAGGAAGGAGACAGCGGGGCGTGTTGCTATCAGAGCCGCTCTGCTAGCTAAAGGACTGACAGTTGTCAACAGTATGGTGAGAACGTGTGAAATTATTGAACAGTTAGTCTGCAACTTGGGCACATGTTGCACCATGGACATTTAAAAAGGATTCTCTTGGCGATACATTGCCGGAGTGACTGGCCGACCTGCCCCACTATACAGCGCTCAGGCTTTGCCTGAGTCTGCTGACAGCGGGCTCAGACTTCGGGTCGGCCCTTTGATACTGCCTCAGCTGCTTGCTGAGCGTTGCGATAAGTACGGCTACGGCTGCTATCTACGCCGATGTTCAGTGCATGTTGCATACTCACACTGTGCGGTAACACAACCGCTTGGCAATACGTCAGCCTCACAGTGCGGGGGTCTCTATCGCTCTGCCTAAATTAAAGCACACATTCTGGGTTTGAGTCTGCTGATAGCAGAGTCGGACTTTGAGTTCTGACAATTCTCTTGGCTGACAGCTGAGTGCTGTCACAAATTCAGCTACAGTTGCTCCCCACGCTGCTGCTCCGTTACACGGGGACACCGGCGTGAGGGTGCAGCTAGCAATTGTATAGTCACATCTCACAATTAAACTGCATAGCTATGCAATCGGCAATATTTGCCCTCCTGGCTGATAGCTGAGTGCTGTCATAAGTTCAGCTGCTCCCCACGCTGCTGCTCCGATCTACGGGGATACACCAGCGTGAGAGTGTAGATTATAAGTGCACATTCATAACGTGGTGCAGTAAAACCGCAAGGTTACACTATTGGCAACATTTGCCCTGACTTACAGCATAGCTACATTTTGATATCATGTCTGACTGCTCCTAGATCCTCTTGGGGGACTTCTCATAGCCCTGCTGAGACTACTATCACGAACGGTTGTTGAACCAGATGGTATCAATTTATGCAGCGATCTCTACCTACATGACAACTCATGCACAATCTAATCGCGTTGCCCGGTAGTTCAGTCAGCATAGTAGGTCTGGTAGTAGTACTTCAAAATATATAATACTAGTTACCAATAAATCATTGCTGTCAGGGCCAATTTGAAATCCACTTTGCTGCCTGGTCACAACTGTCCATCATACACATTATTAGCTCAATTTCTAGTATAACCTAGTTTTCCTAACTAACCTATTTCTATAATTTAACATTTTGACTCCACTCCATTCCTTCTGGAGATTCATTCCATATCTATAGCTCAGTGATTTGTGGACTGCAATTAAGCAATAGTGACAGTGGAAATACTCAACACATTACTAACTATATTATTTCAGGCCAAGGGTATGTGAGTTTGGGGGTCACTCACACATACCATTTTGCACCATTGGACTCTTAACATTCACAATTTTAATGCAGATCAATAAAAGTTATTTATTAATTTAATTCCAGACCACATCTTCTTTCTTTCCCCCATTCCTGACTAAACTTAGCTCTATACGGTGGTGCACACCAATGTGGTCCCCCTGACCTATTTTTCTCCAGTGAGATAGGTGATCTTCAACATTCACAACTGCACCCAGTCATCATGCTGCTTGGAGATGAAACGGCATAGGTAGTTCTCCAAGATCTGATTGATCCTCTCAACCTGACCATTGGACTGAGGATGGTAGGCTGAAGAAAAGTCCAACTTTACACCTAGGAGTCCGCAGAGGGCTCTCCAGAACTTCAAGGTGAACTGAACCCCCCGATCAGACACAATTTCCTGCGGCAAGCCGTGCAGGTAGAAGATGTGTTGGATGGAAAGCTTGGCCAGTAGAGGAGCAGAAGGAAGACCAGTCAGAGGAACAAAGTGGGCCATGTTCGAAAATCGGTTCACCACCACCCAGACAGTACTGCATCCCGCAGAGAGAGGCAGCTCAGTGATGAAGTCCATAGCTATATGCTACCAGGGAGCATCGGGCACAGGCAATGGCTGGAGAAGGCCAGCAGGTCTAGAGTGAGTGACCTTGTTAGCTGCACACACTGAACAGGAAGACACAGAGTCCATAAGGTCTTTGGGCAGCGTGGGCCACCAGAAATGATGGGCAATCAGATCTTGGGTCTTACAGGTACCCGCGTGACCTGCCAGCCTAGAGGAGTGTCCCCAGCAGAGGATTTTCCCTCTGTCAGCCAGGCGCACAAAAGTCTTCCCTGGAGGAATGTCGCCAATTTGCAGGGGGTTGACAGAGACAATGCAAGACGGAACAATAATGTTCTGTGGAATCTCCATGGTGTCTTCTGTCTCGAAAGACCTGGACAAGGCATTGGCCCTCACTGGAACCTGGTAAATAAAAGCGACAACCTGGCATGACGAGGATTCAGTCGTTGGGCCGTCTGGAGATAAGTGAGGTTCTTGTGGTCCGTAAAAATTAGGATAGGATGAGCTGCGCCCTCTAGTAGCTGTCTCCACTCCTCCAGAGCCAATTTGATGGCCAGTAACTCCCGATCCCCAATCGAGTAGTTGCGTTTTGCGGAAGCGAAGAGCTTAGAGAAATATCCACATACCATTGACTTCCCCTTGGAACCTCTCTGGAACAGGAGTGTGCCACCACTGACAGAGCATGCGTCCACCTCCAACGAGAACTGTAGGGAAACATCTGGACGATGGAGGATAGAGGCTGACGTGAAGGTATTCTTCAGGCTATTGAATGCGGACTCTGCCTCAGGAGTCCACACCTTGGCGTTCATGCCCTTCTTGGTGAGGTTAGAGATGGGAGGAGTCAGTTAGGAGAAGTTTGGGATGAACTGTCTGTAAAAATTGGCGAATCCCAGAAAGCGCTGTATGGCCCTCAAGCTTTGAGGGTGTGGCCATTCCAGGACGGACTTTACCTTTTCAGGATCCATCTCAAGGCCTCGATTCGAGACTGTGTAGCCCAGGAAGGGTAGAGCATCTATCTCAAACACGCACTTCTCCAATTTGGCGTATAGACGATTCTCCCTTAACCGCAGCTAAACTTGACGGACATGTCTTTGATGAGTCATAGGATCTGGAGAAAAAATCAAGATGTCATCAAGATAGACCACAACACAAACCTAGAGGAGGTCATGGAAGATGTCATTAACAAACTCCTGGAAGACCGCGTGAGCATTACACAGGCCGAAGGGCATTACTAGGTACTCATAGTGTCCATCACGGGTGTTAAATGCAGTCTTCCATTCATCACCCCGGCGAATCCGGATTAGGTTGTAAGCCCCACACAGGTCTAGTTTGGAAAAAATCTTGGCACCATGTATACGATCAGACAGTTCTGAGATCAGTGGCAATGGATACTTATTTTTCACCGTGATCTGGTTGAAACCCCGGTTGTCGATACAGGGACGTAGAGAACCATCTTTTTTCTTGACAAAGAAGAACCCGGCTCCTGCCGGAGAGGAAGATTTCCATATGTAGCCCCTCTCCAAGTTCTCTTTAACATAGGAAGACATGGACTGAGTCTCTGGTAAGGAGAGAGGATATACCCTACCATGGGGAAGGGATGCACCAGGAATCAGCTCAATAGGGCAGTCATACGCCCGGTGTGGGGGCAGCGTCTCCGCCTCCCTCTTGCTGAAGACATCCGAAAATGCAGAATAATGACCAGGCAATCCTGCCAATGACTGAGGCAGAGGAGGCTGAGCCGAACTAATCTGTCCCAGGCAACGGTTGTGACACTCGGGGCCCCACTAGAGAACCTCTCCAGAGTTCCAGTCCAGGACTGGGGCATGTAATCAGAGCCAAGGCAGCCCCAGCAGCACGGGGTTAACGGCCTTGGACAAGACAAAGCATAATAACAGCTTGGAGTGAAGAGCTCCCACTTGGAGCCTGAGCGGCTTGGTCACAGCAATAACTGGATCTAGCAGAGGTAGTCCATTCACAGATGCAACCGTCAACGGCCTCCCCAGAGGGGTAGTGGGTAATTAAAGAAGATCCACCAGGTCTCTACAAATGAAATTAGCAGCGGATCCAGAGTCCAGATATGCAGAGACCTGATGTGTTCTCTCGCCGGACACTATGGTCACTGGTATGGACAACTTAGACGGAAGTCCCGAAGTGCGTCTGCGTTGTTTCTCCTGGGTGGATATCTTACACTGGTCCATCCTCACAGACTCCTTAGGAGGATCGGCACCTGAGGACAGCAGAGGTTGCTGCAAGGGCGGGATCGGACTAGGAAGGCCTCCCTCCCGACGAACCTCTTGGAGCCGTTCTCAGATCCTCATATCAATCCGTGAGGACAGATGGATGAGGTCATCCAGTATAGACGGTAGACCTCGAGCGGCAAGTTCGTCCTTAATTTTAGGAGACAGACCCTGCCAGAACGTAGCCACCAGGGCCTCATTGTTCCACAACAGTTCTCCCGCCAGGGTGCAGAAGTGGATGGCGTACTCGCCCAGAGGGATGTCTCCTTGGCGTTAGTTACGCAAGGAAGCTGCTGCAGATGAGACTCATCCAGGCGGAAGCCCTGGAAGTCACGGGTCTCTGGTCCTTGTCTCTCCCAGATAGGATTCGCCCATGCAAGAGCCTTGCCAGAGCCTTGCCAGTAAGAAGAGAGATGATGAATGCGACCCTTGCACCATCAGACGAAAATGCCCTTGAATACAGACTGAAGTGGATTTGGCACTGGTTCAAAAATCCACGACAGGTACCTGCTTCTCCATCATAGCAGCCAGGAAGTGGCAAAGAAAATCGTGGATCAATAATGCCAGGAGGTGTAATAGGAGGAACAGCAGCTTGTGCCTCCTGCCGACGTGCGAGAATGTTCAAGGCCTGGAGGAGTTGGTCCTGTCGAGACCGGAGGTCCAGCATATCTGTCTGCATCTCTTGTGACGTCATCTTGGTCTTGGATCGACCAGCGGGGTCCATGGCCTGAGCGTACTGTCACATTGGGTTCATGGACCCACTGGGCCATACCGCCTTGGCAGTATGGCAGCTGGCCAAGAGTGCGCACGTTGCAGTCTATAGTTCGTATAGGGTACCTGTGGCAGCTCGAATAGTAGCACGGCAGGCTCGGCTGGGACTAGGCAGCAGGTAGACGTCAGGCGTGGTGAAGCAGGACAGGTGTGGTACACAGCACAGCACGACTTCAGCTCAGCACGGCACTAGACCAGGATAGCACGGGATTCAGGATACAGGATACAGGAGCAGGCAACACTGGGAACTGGGAAACACTAGGAGACCATTTGCATAGACAAACTTAGGATACGACAGTAATGCTCAGGCATGTGAGGAAGGGACTGAGCCCTTCTTATAGTCCAGGGTGCTATGGGCTAATTAATCATGAAAGTCCGGTGCGCACGCTGGCCTTTAAGAGCGTGCACCAGCGTGTGCGCGCACCCTATGGGACCCGGCCGAGGTGAGCGGAAGTGAGCGTGGCATCTCCTGAGGACAACCAAAAAACAAAGGGGACATAGCACCCAGAATATATACCTATGAATATATAACTGACACGTATCTAAATGAAATATAAAGATCTTTATTGGTACATAATAAATAGCGATACGTGATAGCAAAAATATTAACAATGGTAAAATAAGTCAGATTCCAAGAACAGCATCAGAGTGGTATAGATGAAAAAATACCTGAGGGTATACAGAATAACCTATCTAGAAAAATGATGCCAAATACACATAGACACCATGTAAAACAAAGGACATGTGCAGCTGTAAGAAACAGCATGCATACACAGCCCAAACAGAATGTTGACTATAGGTAAGTGTATAATAATATATTTACAACCCTAAACAGAAAGCTATCGAATAGGGAAAAGGCATATCACCAAGAAAAATAAAGCATACCTATAGACATGGTGCTAGGAGATGGACATCAACCTAGATATGGCACAGAAAACAAAAAGCACCTCGACGCGCGTTTCGCCTGGGACCGGCTTCGTCCATCTCCTAGCACCATGTCTATAGGTATGCTTTATTTTTCTTGGTGATATGCCTTTTCCCTATTCGATAGCTTTCTGTTTAGGGTTGTATATATATTATTATACACTTACCTATAGTCAACATTCTGTTTGGGCTGTGTAATTTGCAAATTTGCAAATTTAGTTTACCCCTTGCCATATAAGTTTCTACGGCATAAAACTACAGCTCCCAGTATAGCCAGAATGATGGTAACTGTCACGATGCGGGGTGTGGACCCACTTGTCCGTACCGCGTAGCGGAATTGCAGCTGGCCAAACAGCTGTACAGAATACAGAGTATAGAGTTCAATTAGTTCAGCGAGGGTACCTGAGGCAATCGTAGGCAGTAGCGAGGCAGGCACGTCCAGGACTAGCCGTCGGGAAGTCGTCAGGTGAGGCGTAGCAGATCAAGCGTAGGCTGTGGCGTTCCTTGTAGATAGAGCCCCCTGTGGCGTTCCCTATAGATAGAGCCTCCTGTGGCCTTCCCTGTAGATAGAGCCCCTTGTGGCATTCGCTGTAAATAGAACCCCCTCTGGTGTTCCCTGTAGATAGAGCCCCCTGTGCCCCTGTGGCGGTCCCTGTAGACAGGGCTCCATGTGGCGTTCCCTGCAGATAGAGCCCCTTGTGGCGTTCCCTGTAGATAGAGCCCCCTGTGGCGTTCTCTGTAGATAGGGCCCCATGTGGCGGTCCCTGTAGATAGGGCCCCATGTGACATTCCCTGTAGATAGGGCCCCCTGTGGCATTTCCTGTAGATAGGGCCCATTGTGGCGTTCCCTCTAGATAGAGCCCCTTGTGGCGTTCCATGTAGATGGAGCCCCTTGTGGCATTCCCTGTAGATAGAGCCCCTTGTGGCGTTCCATGTAGATAGAGCCCCTTGTGGCGTTCCCTGTAGATAGCGACCCCTGTGGCGTTCCCTGTAGATAGAGACCCCTGTGCCCCTGTCACGGTCCCTGTAGATAGAGCTCCATGTGGTGTTCCCTGTAGATGGGGCCCTATCTACAGGGAACGCTACATGGGGCCCTATCTACATGGACCGCCACAGGGGCACAGGGGGCTCTATCTACAGGGAACGCCACAGGGGTCTCTATCTACACGGAAGGCCACAAGGGGCTCTATCTACAGGAAATGCCACAGGGGGCCCTATATACAGGGAAACGCCACATGGGGCTCTATGTGGTGTTACCCTGTAGATAGGGCCCCCTGTGGCGTTCCCTGTAGATAAGGGCCCCTATATAGTCCCCTGTAGTTAGTTCCCTATGTAGTCTTCTGTAGTTCTCGTTCCCTGTATAGTCCCTGATGTAGTGCCCTATAGTGCCCACAGTAGAAGGAAAAAAAACACATTTTCTTACCTGTCCCGTTGCCGCGCCATCCTCCAGCGACGTCAGTCCTCCTCCATCAGAACGATGCAGCGGCAACTGCATCATCACTAAAGCGCCGAATGGCGAAGCATCATGTGCCTCGCCAGGGCAGCACTAGTCAACTCAATTGTATCCGCGTACTAAGGACGTGGATACAAATGAGTGCAGGGGATAGGACCGGTTCCGACTTCCCACTTCACCAGGTTCTGCGAACTGGCTGTCATTTTAAAGGGAATGTGTTGCCTGAAAAACATGTTTTTTTTATTTAAATTAAACATTTAGTGTGTAGGTGATTAAACATTGTTCCAATTTTTTTAATTTTTTTCACGAGTCAGGAAATATTATAAATTGGATTCAATTGGATTCAATTTTATAGTATTTACCATTTCTGGTCACTAGATGGAGCCATTCCCAAAATTGCAGCATTGCATGTGGTAAAGCAACCACATAGCTTTTCTGCTGCAAATTTTGGGAAAAGTGACTCGCTCTAGTGAGCTCACAGAATCCCCCCTCCCTTATCCTGGCAAGTGCCAGGAGAGGGAGGGGTTTCAATGTCTTCAAACCTCCTTACATTGTGTGCCGCCATTTTCAAAGCGACTACACAGTGGAAGGAGGTTGTACTGCGAGCATACCTGCGAGGAGACGCTCTGAGGAGGACCAGGACCAGCTTAGCGGACCAGGTCCATCGAGGCGGACCAGGACCATCGAGGCGGACCATGACCAGAGAGGCGGACCAGGACCATTGAGGCGGACCAGGACCAGCGAGGAGACACTTCGAGGACGAGGAGGACCAGCGAGGCGGACAAGGAAGGACGAGGTGTACCAGTGTGTCGGACGTGGAAGGACGAGCGAGGCGACGGAGGAGGAGCAGCGAGTCGGGCGAGGAGGACAAGGAAGGACGAGGTGTACCAGTGAGTCGGACGTGGAAGGACGAGCGAGGCGACGGAGGAGGACGAGCGAGGCGACGGAGGAGGACGAGCGAGGCGACGTAGGAGGACCACCGTGGAGGAACAGCGAGGCGGTAAGTAACGCCGAAATAGGCATCATGTGTGGCATCATATACGGGAGACATGTGTCGGCATATACGTGAGCCCTGTGTCGGCATATACGGGAGGCCTGTGCCATCATACGGGAGGCCTGTGGCATCATATCATGGAGGCATATCAGGGAGGCCTGTGGCATTATATACGGGAGGCCTGTGACATATCATGTAGGCATATCATGGAGGCCTGTGGCATCATATAGGGGAGGTCTGTGGCATCATATCAGGGAGGCCTGTGTCAGCATATCATGGAGGCCTGTGGCATCATATAGGGGAGGTCTGTGGCATCATATCAGGGAGGCCTGTGTCAGCATATCATGGAGGCCTGTGGCAGCAAATGCAGTGTGTCATCATTTCCAGTGTGGCAGCATTTCCAGTGTGGCAGCATTTCCAGTGTGGCAGCATTTCCAGTGTGGCAGCATTTCCAGTGTGGCAGCATTTACAGCGTGGCAGCATTTACAGTGTGGCAGCATTTACAGTGTGGCAGCATTTACAGTGTGGCAGCATTTACAGTGTGGCAGCATTTATAGTGTGGCAGCATTTACAGTGTGGCAGCATTTACAGTGTGTCAGCATTTACAGTGTGGCATCATTTCCAGTGTGGCAGCATTTCCAGTGTGGCAGCATTTCCGGTGTGGCAGCATTTCCGGTGTGGCAGCATTTCCGGTGTGGCAGCATTTCCGGTGTGGCAGCATTTCCGGTGTGGCAGCATTTCCGGTGTGGCAGCATTTCCGGTGTGGCAGCATTTACGGTGTGGCAGCAGTTACGGTGTGGCAGCAGTTACGGTGTGGCAGCGTATACTTTGTGGCTGCGTATACGTTGTGGCAGCGTATACGTTGTGGCAGCGTATACGTTGTGTCAGCGTATACGTTGTGGCAGCGTATACGTTGTGGCAGCGTATACGCTGTGGCAGCGTATACGTTGTGGCAGCGTATACGTTGTGGCAGTGTATACGTTGTGGCAGCGTATACGTTGGGCAGCATTTAGAGTGTGGCAGCATTTAGAGTGTGGCAGCATTTACAGTGTGTAAGCATTTGAAGTCTGGCAGCATTTCCAGTGTGGCAGCATTTCCAGTGTGGCAGCATTTCCAGTGTGGCAGCATTTACAGTGTGGCAGCATTTCCAGTGTGGCAGCATTTCCAGTGTGGCAGCATTTACAGTGTGGCAGCATTTACAGCGTGGCAGCATTTACAGTGTGGCAGCATTTCCAGTGTGGCAGCATTTACGGTGTGGCAGCATTTCCGGTGTGGCAGCATTTCCGGTGTGGCAGCATTTCCGGTGTGGCAGCATTTCCGGTGTGGCAGCATTTCCGGTCTGGCAGCAGTTACGGTGTGGCAGCAGTTACGGTGTGGCAGCGTATACTTTGTGGCTGCGTATACGTTGTGGCAGCGTATACGTTGTGGCAGCGTATACGTTGTGGCAGCGTATACGTTGTGGCAGCGTATACGTTGTGGCAGCGTATACGTTGGGCAGCATTTAGAGTGTGGCAGCATTTACAGTGTGTAAGCATTTGAAGTCTGGCAGCATTTCCAGTGTGGCAGCATTTCCAGTGTGGCAGCATTTCCAGTGTGGCAGCATTTCCAGTGTGGCATCATTTACAGTGTGGCATCATTTACAGTGTGGCAGCATTTACGGTCTGTCAGCATTTAGAGTGTGGCAGCATTTAGAGTGTGGCAGCATTTAGAGTGTGGCAGCATTTAGAGTGTGGCAGCATTTAGAGTGTGGCAGCATTTACAGTGGCAGCATTTAGAGTGTGGCAGCATTTAGAGTGTGGCAGCATTTAGAGTGTGGCAGCATTTACAGTGTGGCAGCATTTACAGTGTGGCAGCATTTAGAGTGTGGCAGCATTTAGAGTGTGGCAGCATTTAGAGTGTGTCATCATTTAGAGTGTGTCATCATTTAGAGTGTGGCAGCATTTAGAGTGTGGCAGCATTTAGAGTGTGGCAGCATTTAGAGTTTGGCAGCATTTAGAGTGTGGCAGCATTTAGAGTGTGGCAGCATTTAGAGTGTGGCAGCATTTAGAGTGTGGCAGCATTTAGAGTGTGGCAGCATTTAGAGTGTGTCATCATTTAGAGTGTGTCATCATTTAGAGTGTGTCAGCATTTAGAGTGTGTCAGCATTTAGAGTGTGTCATCATTTAGAGTGTGTCATCATTTAGAGTGTGTCAGCATTTAGAGTGTGTCAGCATTTAGAGTGTGTCAGCATTTACAGTGGCAGCATTTAGAGTGTGGCAGCATTTAGAGTGTGGCAGCATTTAGAGTGTGGCAGCATTTAGAGTGTGGCAGCATTTAGAGTGTGGCAGCATTTAGAGTGTGGCAGCATTTAGAGTGTGGCAGCATTTAGAGTGTGGCAGCATTTAGAGTGTGGCAGCATTTAGCCACACCGTAAATGCTGCCACACCGTAAATGCTGCCACACCGTAAATGCTGCCACACCGTAAATGCTGCCACACCGTAAATGCAGCCACACTGTAAATGATGCCACACCGTAAATGCTGCCACACCGTAAATGCTGCCACACCGTAAATGCTGCCATACCGTAAATGCTGCCACACCGTAAATGCAGCCACACCGTAAATGATGCCACACCGTAAATGCAGCCACACCGTAAATGCTGCCACACCGTAAATGCTGCCACACCGTAAATGCTGCCACACCGTAAATGCTGCCACACCGTAAATGCAGCCACACCGTAAATGCAGCCACACCGTAAATGCTGCCACACCGTAAATGCTGCCACACCGTAAATGCTGCCACACCGTAAATGCTGCCACACCGTAAATGCTGCCACACCGTAAATGCTGACAGACTGTAAATGCTGCCACAGCCCTCCCTTGGTATGATGACACAGGCCTACAATGGTATGATGCCACAACGTATAAGCTGACACAACGGATACGCTGCCACAACGGAAATGCTCCAACACCGGAAATGCTGCCACACCGTAAATGATGCCACACCGTAAATGCTGCCACACCGTAAATGCTGCCACACCGTAAATGCTGCCACACCGTAAATGCTGACAGACTGTAAATGCTGCCACAGCCCTCCCTTGGTATGATGACACAGGCCTACAATGGTATGATGCCACAACGTATAAGCTGCCACAACGGATACGCTGCCACAACGGATACGCTGCCACAACGGATACGCTGCCACAACGGATACGCTGCCACAACGGATACGCTGCCACAACGGATACGCTGCCACAACGGATACGCTGCCACACCGTAAATGCTGCCACACCGTAAATGCTGCCACACCGTAAATGCTGCCACACCGTAAATGCTGCCACACCGTAAATGCAGCCACACTCTAAATGCTGCCACACTCTAAATGCTGCCACACTCTAAATGCTGCCACACCGTAAATGCTGCCACACCGTAAATGCTGCCACACCGTAAATGCTGCCACACCGTAAATGCTGCCACACCGTAAATGCTGCCACACTGTAAATGCTGCCACACTATAAATCCTGCCACAGGAATCCCTTGGTATGATGCCACAGGCCTCCGCTGGTATGATGCCACAGGCCTACGCTGGTATGCTGCCACAGGCCTCCGCTGGTATGATGCCGCAGGCCTCCGCAAATATGATGCAACAAGGCCTCCCTGTTATGATGCCACAGGCCTCCTTGGTATGATGCCACAGGCCTCCGCTGCTATGCTGCCACAGGCCTCCCTTCGTATGATGCCGCAGGCCTCCGCTGTTATGATGCCGCAGGCCTCCCTGTTATGATGCCACAGGCCTCCCTGGTATTATGCCACAGGCCTCCCTGGTATGATGCCAAAGGCTTCCCTGGTATGATGCCAAAGGCTGCTCACACAAACGCACATGAACATAACTTACCTGCTCCTGACGCGACCTCCGCTCTGTCAAACTTCTTCAGACTGGTCTTGTTGCGCCTTCGCCTCGCTGCACTGAACACATGACCGGAAGCCGCGGCCGGAACTCGTCATCTCACAGTCCGGCCGCGGCTTCCGGTCGACATGAACATGGCGCCGGATTTCGCTCTAGCAAAGACCTGACTTTTGGTCTGTGTGTGAGCGGCGCATGCGCCGCTCACACATAGACCGCATACGCTATAGTGGATGGGACGGCTCCCGTTCGCATTCTCTATGGGGATGTGTGTGCCGTATTCCATCACTGTATGTGTCGTTAATCGACACACACAGTAATGGAAACAAAAATGGCAGCCCCCATAGAGAAGTAAATGAAGTAAAAACGTAAAAAGTACAACATAAATTAATAAAATGTATTGATCTATCACACTAAAACACATAACATATTAAAAATAAAGTTGGTCGTGACACTGTTCCTTTAACAACCGCTTCGGGAGAACTGGGGCGAACCGGCCGGATCCCACCCCTGGGAAATAGGGTTATATACAATTTATACGTATAGGAGTTACTATTTTGTATGTAAATTATGTGAATATAGAAGAATCATGAATCCTCTTGTCAGCTTTCAGTGATTCTATAGTGACTGCTATTATCAATATAGACGATGCACACCGGCCAGTCTCTCTTGGACTCCTCCTGTATTGTATATCCACTACATTTAGAGGACAGAAGGTTTCCCCATCAATAACTAAAAGTTATAAGATTATGTAACTATCTAATATTGGATGTTATGATGGTTCATTGATAAAATTAGTTTAAAGAGGCTCTGTCACCAGATTTTCAAACCCCTATCTCCTATTGCAGCAGATCGGCGCTGCAATGTAGATAACAGTAACGTTTTGTTTTTTTTCAAAAACGAGCAATTTTGGCCAAGTTATGACCATTTTTATATTTATGCAAATGAGCCTTTCTTAAGTACAACTGGGCGTGTTTAAAGTTATGTCCAAGTGGGCGTGTATTGTGTGTGTAACATCTGGCCGTTTTTACTTGTTTTACTAGCTGGGCGTTGTGAATAGAAGTGTATGATGCTGACGAATCAGCATCATCCACTTCTCTTCGTTACCACCCAGATTCTGGCAGTGCACAGACACACAGCGTGTCCTCGATGGATTACGCTGTGACGTCACTCACTTCCTCCCACAGGAACTTCATTGCGTCGGATGAGCGAGAACACGCTGTGTGTCTGAACTGCCAGAAGCTGGGTGGTAACGAAGAGAAGTGGATGATGCTGATTCGTCAGCATCATACACTTCTATTCACAACGCCCAGCTAGTAAAACAAGTAAAAACGCCCTGATGTTACACACACAATACACGCCCACTTGGACATAACTTTAAACACGCCCAGTTGTACTTAAGAAAGGCTAATTTGCATAAATATAAAAATGGTCATAACTTGGCCAAAAATGCTCGTTTTTGAAAAAAACAAAAACGTTACTGTTATCTACATTGCAGCGCCGATCTGCTGCAATAGGGGTTTGAAAATCTGGTGACAGAGCCTCTTTAATGACGCCTTTCTTGAAGAAAATAATATTACACATTAACTGAATTAGATTGGCTTACTGCCATATTTGTTTTGATTATTTTTGCTGTACATAATGAATACTGGTAACTGCCTCATAGTGGTAATGTCCTTCCTCTGGATCAACATTGCATGATAATAGGTTGAACTAAGTTGTGTCTTCTAAAAAGAAATGGTAAGTGGGGGTTCCTACTTTTCTATAACACAGGTCCTGTGCATAGGAGGTCTATACACAAAACGGTAGGATTTTTTTTTAATTAATCCAGACTATTGAGTATAGTTTTATACGTTATTCTAGAAGCATTGGAATAATAATAAAAAAAAACATTGGTTGTCAAATTGCATATAGCCTCTAAATTCTTTATATTAATGAAATATTACAATATTTACTTCATGGGTTTTATTAGGATTCATTCCACTGTCTAAAAGTCTATGAATCTTGAGTTAACATCTAAAGATTTTGAAGAATTGTCTTGTCCATTTACAATAACTGTGCGTATTAATAAAATAGCAAAAACAAAAATACTAGAGAGAGATGAGTAAAACCTGACAGACTTGCTTTTCTGCATGTAGAATCTGGGACACGTCACTACAGCAGCAAGGTCGGGGAATTCATTCAGCAATGCCAGAAACTGCTGAAGCTTGCAAGATGCCTATGAATACATGGCACGAAAACTAGAGAGCTGGAGACAGAGTACTCCTGGGACTGAAATGTCATTCTGGCACAGAAGCGTGGGAGAGGTGCATGAAATAAACCCACTCACTCCTACTGCATAGTCAAGTCACTCATGGCGTTCTTTCTATATTGTGATGCCACAGAAACAAATCGTAGCACTACACCAGCTATCTACACGTCTATGTGATCCTAATCAATTTCAGGGCTGACTATTATACAATGTTAAATACTTTTGTGCAAAAAAAGACAAAAGTATTGTAGGTATGATACCTTTTATTGCTTTCAGCGCACACAGGCTTCTTCTTCAGGCAGGTTTACAAATGACTGAGGCTTCGTTCACATCTGCGTTGGGACTCCGTTCATGGTTTCCGTTGAACCTTTCCATCAGGGGAACCTATAAACGGAATCCAAACTTTGCATCACAATTGATTTCAATGACGATGGATCCGGTGCAAATGGTTTCCATTTGTCACCGTTGTTTAAGGATTATGTCGTTTTGACGGAATCAATAATGTAGTCGACTGCGGTATTGATTCCGTCCAAACGACGGAACCCTTGCACAGCTGATACAAACGGAACTATTTGCACTGGATCCTTCACCACTGAAATAAATGGTGATCATGGTTCCGTTCTGATGGAAAGCTCAGACAAAACGCCAGAACGGAGCCCTGACGCAGACGTGAACGAAGACAATTAGTACATGAGGTGATACATCATTAAGACAAGCCAGGGCAATGAAACTGAGGTTATAGGGGTGATGACTTAGGAGTTAAGGGATCTGGAGTCAGTGAAGTGTGTCCATGTAGTGGCTCATGAATCCTAATTTCAGGGCTGACTATTTGAAATCCAACGGTGGGCGGTGGAGGGGGGGGCCATATATCACTGGTCATTAATGGTCAACTTCCATCAAGCCCAACCGGAGCTGCAACAAAGAATGAGAGATATTTCAAATTACTTACTTAGGCCTCATGCACACGGTGTAATGACAGGGTAGGGAGACAGACAGGTGAGCCCTAATCTACCCACCACTCAGTCCCTGCCTACTTGCAACGACCCGTCCTAAGCGACGGGGTACAACTGGGCGATGGTCCCTACGCTCAGTAAGTGCAAGACAGACAAAACAGACAGGGGTACACAGAAGAAGGGAAACGGGGCAGCTGCCCACAGAGACACCGTGAGCAACAAGAGTGGTGAACGAGCCGAGTCAAACCAGGAGAGAGCGAGGTACAAAATGCTGAGCAGTAGAGTGGTCAGAAAGCCAGGGTCAATAACAAGCAGAGGATCAGTAGTACAAGCAGCAGCAGCAAGCCAGGAAACAAGCATAGAAGAATCACAGGCAAAGGAGGAACAGGAAAGGCAGGTATAAATAGACAGTGGGCGGGAACTAGCTCCGTCTGGCCAGGCTGTGATAGGCTCTCCCACTCCTAAGCCTGCCATCCTGAGTGGTGGAAGATGGAGTCAGTCTCACAGACATAGGAGCAGGTGCAGACTGATTGCCCACGGGCGTCGACACAGAACCTGTGTCTGGCAGATCCTTCACAGTAACCCCCCTTTTATGAGGGGCCACCGGACCCTTTCTAGGTGGACCTGGTTTATTGGGGAAATGAAGGTGGAACCTCCTGACCAATACCCCAGCGTGAACATCCCGGGCGGGTACCCAAGTCCTCTCTTCAGGCCCGTATCCTCTCCAATGGACGAGGTACCGGAGGGAGCCTTGGACCATCTTGCTGTCCACAATCTTGGCCATCTCGAATTCTACCCCCTCAGGGGTGAGAACAGGGACCGGATGTTTCCTCGAAGGAGCCAAGGACGGGGAGCAGCGTTTAAGGAGGGAGGCATGAAAGACGTCGTACACTCGAAAAGATGGGGGCAACTACAGTCGAAAGGAGACAGGGTTAAGGACTTCAATGACCTTGTACGGCCCTATAAACGGGGGAGCAAATTTCTTAGACGGGACTTTAAGGCGCAAATTTTTAGAAGATAGCCACACCAGATCCCCGACCACAAACAAGGGGTTAGCAGAACGTCTTCTATCTGCCTGAGTCTTTTGTATGCTCTGGGATGCCTCTAGGTTCTTCTGAACCTGGGCCCAGACTGTGCACAGTTCCTGATGAACGACATCTACCTCGGGATTGTTGGAACTACCAGGTGAAACGGAGGAGAACCGTGGATTAAACCCAAAATTACAGAAAAAGGGGGAGACCCCTGACGAGTTACTGACCCGGTTATTAAGGGAAAATTCGGCGAGCGGAATGAATGAGACCGAATCATGTTGACAGTCAGAGATAAAACACCTTAAATATTGTTCTAGAGACTGATTAGTCCTCTCCATTTGGCCATTAGTTTCTGGATGCAAAGCCAAGGAGAAGGACAGATCAATCTCCAACTTTTTACAGAAGGCTCTCCAAAACAATGAAACAAATTGTACCCCTCTGTCAGAAACAATATTGACAGGAACCCCATGGAAACGCAGGATGTGTTTGATAAACAAGGTAGCTAACATCTTAGCATTGGGTAGTTTCTTGAGGGGCACAAAGTGGCACATCTTACTGAAGCAGTCTATTACAACCCACACCACTGACTTGCCTTGAGATGGAGGCAAATCAGTGATAAAATGCATGGAGATATGGGTCCAAGGTCTCTGGGGAATGGGCAAAGAACATAGTAAGCCCGCTGGTCGGGACCTGGGAGTCTTGGACCTAGCACAAACCTCACAAGCGGCGACGTAGGCCTTAACGTCTTTAAGCAACCCAGGCCACCAGTAGTTTCTGGCAATTAGGTGCTTGGTACACAGGATGCCTGGATGGCCAGATTCTAAGAAAACCAGATTCTTGTGGTCGGTAAGGACCGTTACCTGGTGCCTAGCCCCCTCCAGGAAGTGGCGCCACTCTTCAAATGCCCATTTAATGGCTAAGAGTTTGCGGTTGCCAATATCATAGTTACTCTCAGTGGGCAAAAACTTCCTGGAGAAGTAGGCACAGGGACGGAGATGGGTGAGGGACCTGGTACCCTGGGACAAGACAGCACCCACTCCCACCTCGGAGGCGTCAACCTCCTCGATGAATGGCTCCATTTGGTTGGGCTGAACCAGCACTGGGGCCGAGATAAAGCACTTCTTAAGGACCTCAAAAGCCTGGACAGCCTCAGGAGGCCAGTGGAGGAGATCAGCACCTTTGCGAGTGAAATCCGTAAGAGGCTTAGCGATGACCGAGAAGTTAGCAATAAATCTCCTGTAATAATTAGTGAATCCCAGGTAGCACTGTAACGCCTTCATGGAGGCAGGTTGGACCCATTCCGCCACAGCCTGGACCCTGGCGGGGTCCATGCGGAATTCATGAGGAGTGAGGATTTGACCCAAAAATTGTATCTCTTGCACCCCAAACACACATTTTTCGGTCTTAGCAAACAGTTTGTTTTCCCGAAGGACCTGGAGCACCTTCCTGACATGCTCAATGTGGGAGGACCAGTCCTTGGAAAACACAAGTATGTCATCAAGGTACACTACAAGAAATATCCCCAGATAGTCTCTTAAAATCTCATTTATGAAATTCTGGAAGACCGCGGGAGCATTACACAACCCAAAGGGCATGACGAGGTATTAGAAATGACCTTCGGGCGTGTTAAACGCAGTCTTCCACTCATCCCCCTCTTTGATGCGGATAAGGTTATAAGACCCCCTAGATCAAACTTAGAGAACCATTGGGCCCCCTGAACCTGATTGAAGAGATCAGGAATCAAAGGAAGGGGGTACTGGTTCATTACAGTGACCTTATTCAAGTTCCGGTAGTCGATGCACGGCCTAAGACCACCATCCTTCTTCCCTACGAAGAAGAAGCCAGCACCTACCGGAGAAGTAGAGGGGCGAATGTAACCGTTGGCCAGGCATTCCTGGATATACTCTCTCATGGCTTCACGTTCGGGACAAGAGAGATTGAATATCCTACCCTTAGGGAGCTTAGCTCCTGGTACCAAATCGATTGCGCAATCGTATTCTCTATGAGGAGGTAACACTTCGGAGGCCTCTTTAGAGAAAACATCAGCGAAGTCCTGAACAAACTCAGGTAGAGTGTTCACCTCCTCAGGGAGAGAAATAGAATTAACAGAAAAACATGACGTCATGCATTCATTACCCCATTTGGTAAGATCCCCAGTATTCCAGTTAAACGTGGGACTATGCAACTTCAACCAGGGAAGGCCTAAAACCAAATCGGACAATAATCCCTGCATCACCAGTACAGAGCACTGCTCCAAATGCATGGAGCCAACAAGGAGTTCAAAAACAGGGGTATGCTGTGTAAAATAACCATTAGCAAGAGGAGTGGAGTCGATACCCACTACCGGGACAGGTTTAGGCAAATCAATCAATGGCATAGCTAGAGACATAGCAAATTCCACAGACATAATATTAGCAGAAGACCCTGAATCCACGAAGGCACTGCCGGTAGCAGACCTACCACCAAAAGAGACCTGAAAGGGAAGCAAGATTTTATTAGGTTTCATCTTTACGGGAAATACCTGTGCGCCCAAGTGACCTCCCCGATGATCACTTAGGCGCGGAAGTTCTTCCGGCTGCTTATTCTTACGCCCAGGACAGTTGTTCACTTGATGCTTGTCATCCCCACAGTAGAAGCAGAGACCATTCTTCCTGCGGAACTCTCTACGTTGTTGGGGGGACACGGAGGCCCCGAGTTGCATAGGTTCATCCGAGTTTTCCGTGGAAGAATGAAGCAACGGAACCTCGGGAGCCATCATGGGGGAGTCAGAGGAGAAGGCACAAAAACGTTCAAGTCGTCGTTCCCTCAGACGTCGGTCAAGTCGTACCGCTAAAGCTATAACCTGATCAAGGGAGTCAGCAGAGGGATAGCTAACTAGCAGGTCTCTCAGGGCGTTCGACAGACCCAATCTAAACTGGCACCTCAAGGCAGGGTCATTCCACAGAGAAGCTACACACCACTTCCTAAAGTCAGAACAATACTCCTCTGCAGGTCTCTTACCCTGACGTAAGGTCACCAGCTGACTCTCGGCAAAGGCAGTCTTGTCAGTCTCGTCATAAATGAGCCCGAGAGCAGAAAAGAAAAGATCAACGGAGGAAAGTTCAGGGGCGTCAGGAGCCAAGGAGAAGGCCCATTCTTGGGGCTCGTCCGGGAGCCGGGACATAATTATACCCACCCGCTGGCTCTCAGAACCTGAGGAGTGGGGCTTTAAGCGAAAATAGAGTCTACAACTCTCCCGAAAAGAGAAAAAAGTCTTCCGGTCCCCTGAGAACCGGTCAGGCAACTTGAGGTGGGTTTCAAGAGGTGAGGTGGGGGGCACTACCAGGGAAGCATCACGCAGATTGTCCCTCTGAGCCAGGGCCTGGACCTGTAGGGAGAGGCCCTGCATCTGCTGAGATGTGTCAGGGACCAGGGTAGACTAGGTATATGGGCCTGTGATTATGTAATGACAGGGTAGCGAGACAGACAGGTGAGCCCTAATCTACTCGCCACTCAGTCCCTGCCTACTTGCAACGACCCGTCCTAAGCGACGGGGTACAACTGGGCGATGGTCCCTACGCTCAGTAAGTGCAAGTCAGACAAAACAGACAGGGGTACACAGAAGAAGGGAAACGGTGCAGCTGCCCACGGAGACACCGTGAACAACAAGAGTGGTGAACGAGCCGAGTCAAACCAGGAGAGAGCGAGGTACAAAACGCTGGGCAGGAGAGTGGTCAGAAAGCCAAGGTCAATAACAAGCAGAGGATCAGTAGTACAAGCAGCAGCAGCAAGCCAGGAAACAAGCATAGAAGAATCACAGGCAAAGGAGGAACAGGAAAGGCAGGTATAAATAGACAGTGGGCGGGAACTAGCTCCGTCTGGCCAGGCTGTGATAGGCTCTCCCACTCCTAAGCCTGCCATCCTGAGTGGTGGAAGATGGAGTCAGTCTCACAGACATAAGCAGGTGCAGACTGATTGCCCACGGGCGTCGACACAGAACCTGTGTCTGGCAAATCCTTTACACACGGATTCTGGCCCGCAAATTATTGAACATGTCCTATTCTTGTCCGCAATAGCGGCACGGACTCGCCCATAGACGTTTAAAGGTGCTTCCGCAATTGCGGACGACTACAGATGTGTATCCGTAGCCGTCGGATACATATTTGCGGACAGTAAAAACCCATACGTTCATGTGCATGCGCTGTACGATGAGAACATAACTATCTCTTATTAGACTCCCCAAAATATGTCTTATTCAAAAATTACATCAAGTCTTCATTAACATTGACCTCCTGACGAAGGAAGCGAAACGTGTGTCGAGGTGTTCCTCGGATAGGAAATTTGTCATCGTGTCTACCACATGTAAATAACATTATTGTCGACATCTATACTATTTGCAATACAACATATATATACACTTGTTATGCAACATACCTATGCTATATGAGGGAGATCAGATTCTAGATTCCTGCTCTCTGTGCAATACTCTGTATGTAATTACATGGTTATGACTATGGATTATGGTGGACATTCCTATCCGGGGTGTTTTTAAATTATTTGTTTTTTAATTGTATGTATTTTAGTGGGTAATTTTCCCTAATAGGACAATAAAGATTTACATTTTTCTACTTAATGAAGACTTGATGTAATTTTTGAATCAGAATCATATTTTGGGGAGTTTGATAAGAGATAGTTATGTTCTGATCGTACAGTGTATGCTCAGGATATATTTTTGGTTGATAATTTGGTCATGTGCATGCGGCCTTATGCTATCTCTGAGTACACATGTATTATGCCTCCTTCACAAGCAATATTTTTTCTGCGTTTTTAAACGTATGTAAACAACCCGATGGTTTTCAAGCATTTTATAAAATTTTTACAAACATTTTTGAAACATTTTGTACATGAAGTATTTTTTATGGCGTTTTTCAAGTCCTATAGAGAAGCCTATGAGGAAAACGTCACTACATCTGGCCTCAGCGTTTTTTACTTAATAGAAATGACATGAAAAATGCCAATGAAAATGCCACGCAAAACGCTGTATGTGAATCCAGCTTAAACTGTTGGCATCTGTTCAGAGCCGCAGTAATTATGTCTGCTTAATAATAAAACCCGGTTAAAGCTTCCCTTGTTAGAGCAGAAGGCAGCACATTGCAAAGAGGTCGCATGTTAAGTATAGTCAGGAGGATACAAATAAGGGGTTTTTAATCCATGTGCTGTAAAAGAAGCCAGAATCACATTTGGGCACGCTCACTAGGGTGTGATAATATGTGTGGAATTGCTTGCATAAATAAACACACAAATAATCCGAGACATTGTACCATTAATGTGAATGCAAACATTGGACATGCCAACATACTGTATGTAACAACTCTGTTCTGATATGTAATAAATCTAAAGCTTAGCACTGCAGCGTATTTAAAAAAAATATATATTTATTGATCCATATAGTAGGTAGTTACCCAAATTAAATATAACGTTAACTCCGTCCTTCATCAGAGACGTCTTCCTCCCCAGAGACGGCGGCGCACGCGGCTGCAGCTCCCCCACTGAATACTGTAAGGTGCGCGCGCTCGTTCCCGGCCTTGAAGGGCCAGTGTAATGGCAGAAAGGAGGTGAAGGGAAAGTGAGCCCTAATCTACCCACCGCCCTGTCCCTGCCTACTTGCAACGACCCGCCCTAGGCGACGAGGTACAACTGGGCGGCGGTCCCTACGCTGTCTAAGTGCACAGGAAAACAAACAGGGAACACGCAAGGGAAGGGGCAGTAGCCACGGAACGCCACGAGGAAACGGAGCGGCGAACGAAAGTCAGGACCAGGACGAAGTGAGTACACCCAAGCGGGCACGGAGACAGAAGCAAGCCAGGGGCAAAGCAAAGCAGGTCAAGCAGAACTGCAGCAAGGCAGAAGCACGGCAGAAGCAGGCTGGAGCAAGCAGCAGTGGGGCCAGGAATCCAAAAGAATTACAAGCACTGAGGGAGAGAACAGGGCAGGTAATAAAGGACAGGGGGCGGAGCTAACTCCGACAGACCAGGCCGCGATAGGCTCTCCCACTCCTGAGCCTGCCACCCTGGTTGGTGGGAGATGGTGTCAGTCGAACAGGTCTGGCCTCAGGTGTGGATTGATTAATCCCAGGAGTATACCTAGATGAAGTACCTGGCAGATCCCTAACAGTACTCCCCCTTTTATGAGGGGCCACCGGACCCTTACTAAGGGGACCCGGTTTAGTGGGGAAGAGAAGGTGGAACCTCCTGATCAATACCCCAGCGTGAACATCACGGGCAGGTACCCAAGTCCTCTCCTCCGGCCCGTATCCTCTCCAATGGACCAGGTACTGGAGGGAGCCCTGGACCATCCTACTGTCCATAATCTTGGCCACCTCGAATTCCACCCCCTCAGGGGTGAGAACGGGAACAGGAGGTATCCTCGAGGGGGACCAGGACGGGGAGCAGCGTTTAAGGAAGGAGGCATGGAAGACATCATGTATGCGAAAGGATGGGGGCAGCTCCAGACGGAAGGATACAGGGTTGAGGACTTCAATGATCTTATAAGGTCCAATAAATCGGGGAGCAAACTTCCTGGACGGGACCTTAAGGCGCAAGTTCCTGGACGACAACCAGACCAAATCCCCGACGACAAACCGGGGGTTAGCAGAACGTCTACTATCCGCCTGAATCTTTTGTGCGCTCTGGGACGCCTCTAGGTTCTTCTGAACCTGGGCCCAGACAGTGCACAGTTCCCGATGAACATCCTCTACCTCAGGATTATTGGAACAACCAGGGGAGACGGAGGAGAACCTTGGGTTAAACCCGAAATTACAGAAAAACGGGGAGACCCCTGACGAGTTACTGACCCGGTTATTCAGGGAAAATTCAGCAAGGGGAAGGAATGAGACCCAATCGAATTGACAATCAGAGATGAAACACCTTAAATATTGTTCCAGGGATTGGTTGGTCCTTTCCGTTTGGCCATTAGTTTCGGGATGGAAGGCGGAGGAGAAGGACAGATCAATCTCCAACTTTTTACAGAAAGCTCTCCAAAATAAGGAAACAAATTGTACCCCTCTGTCAGAAACAATATTGACTGGGGCCCCATGGAGACGCAGGATGTGTTTCACAAACAAAGAAGCTAACGTCTTGGCGTTAGGTAGCTTTTTAAGGGGCACAAAGTGGCACATCTTGCTGAAGCGGTCGACTACCACCCACACCACCGACTTGCCCTGAGATGGAGGCAAATCGGTGATAAAATCCATGGAGATATGGGTCCAAGGTCTCTGGGGAATGGGCAAGGAACGTAGTAGGCCCGCAGGTCGGGACCTAGGGGTTTTGGACCTAGCGCAAACCTCACAAGCGGCGACGTAAGCCCTAACGTCTTTAGGCAACCCAGGCCACCAATAGTTTCTGGTAATGAGGTGTTTGGTGCCCAAGATGCCAGGATGACCAGATAGAGCGGAGTCATGGTTTTCCCTGAGTACCCTCAGCCGGTATTGCAGGGGAACAAACAGTTTGTCCCCAGGGACGTTCCCGGGAGCTGCACCCTGATCAGCCGCGATATCAGAAGCTAAATCAGAATCCGTGGCAGAGACGATTATACCAGGGGGTAAAATACAAGCAGGATCCTTCTCAGAAGGAGGATTGGCCATGAAACTACGTGACAGAGCATCAGCCTTAATATTCTTGGACCCAGCCCTATAGGTAACCAAGAAATTAAATCTGGTAAAGAATAGTGCCCACCGAGCTTGTCTAGGATTAAGCCTCCGGGCCGATTCTAGGAAAACCAGATTCTTGTGATCCGTAAGGACCGTTACCTGGTGTCTGGCCCCCTCCAGGAAGTGCCGCCACTCCTCAAAAGCCCATTTAATGGCTAGAAGTTCGCGGTTGCCAATATCATAGTTACTCTCCGTGGGCGAAAACTTCCTAGAGAAGTAAGCACAGGGGCGGAGATGGGTGAGGGAGCTGGTACCCTGGGACAAGACGGCCCCCACTCCCACCTCGGAAGCGTCAACCTCCACAATAAATGGCTCCTCTTGGTTGGGCTGAATCAGCACGGGGGCCGAGATAAAGCACTTCTTGAGAGTCTCAAAGGCCTGGACGGCCTCAGGGGGCCAATGGGGCTTGTAATTATGTAATGGCAGAAAGGAGGTGAAGGGAAAGTGAGCCCTAATCTACCCACCGCCCTGTCCCTGCCTACTTGCAACGACCCGCCCTAGGCGACGAGGTACAACTGGGCGGCGGTCCCTACGCTGTCTAAGTGCACAGGAAAACAAACAGGGAACACGCAAGGGAAGGGGCAGTAGCCACGGAACGCCACGAGGAAACGGAGCGGCGAACGAAAGTCAGGACCAGGACGAAGTGAGTACACCCAAGCGGGCACGGAGACAGAAGCAAGCCAGGGGCAAAGCAAAGCAGGTCAAGCAGAACTGCAGCAAGGCAGAAGCACGGCAGAAGCAGGCTGGAGCAAGCAGCAGTGGGGCCAGGAATCCAAAAGAATTACAAGCACTGAGGGAGAGAACAGGGCAGGTAATAAAGGACAGGGGGCGGAGCTAACTCCGACAGACCAGGCCGCGATAGGCTCTCCCACTCCTGAGCCTGCCACCCTGGTTGGTGGGAGATGGTGTCAGTCGAACAGGTCTGGCCTCAGGTGTGGATTGATTAATCCCAGGAGTATACCTAGATGAAGTACCTGGCAGATCCCTAACAGCCAGCGTGCGCACCAGTGAAAAGTTCCGTAGCCAATCCCTAATACGTCCTGGACTTTAAAAAGGACTCTGCCTTTCCTCTCCTTGCCTGAGGGTTGTTGTATTTGCCCATGTTAGTCTTTGCAAATGGTCCCTAAATTGTATCCTGTATCCAGTGTTCTAGTTTCCTGTATCCCGTATCCAATAATTGTGTTCACTCTAGTACGTAATCTAGTGTCAGGTCGAGAGTGTAATCTGTGCTAAGTATCATCTGAGCCAAAGCATCTACTACGCCAAGTGTCTGTCAGAACTTCTCTCTAGGTACTCTTGTTCTAAAGATTTTCATTGACTGTAGTTTGGCCAGCTGCTACTCCACTATGGCGGAGCGGTCTAGTGGGTCCACATACCCCACAGTCATGACACATATTATATGCGGTATACAAGCGACTCTAATGGATCGATCCATAATCAGTCACATTACAAGGAAAAAAAGGTAACAGGAGATGGCATCCGTTATATGTCAACCATATATAGTATGGTATTAATGATGTTGTTACGATATGCAATATTACAATCCGTCTTAGTAAATGTATACCTATAGTGGTGCAGAGAAATAAGTATAGGAGGACCTGTACATCCTATTGTCTGTATAACCTACTGTCTGTGTTAAAAATGTTTTTAGTAACCACTGGATGAATAGAATTCTATCGTCCTGATGGGACAAACAGTTGTCCGTCAGGTAGGGGGTGTGGTTTAAAGGTGCCGTACAGCGCAAGTTAATCAACTACAAGTCAGTTTTTTCAATACACTTGTAGTGAAAGACGTTCAACGAAACTTCAGCACAAATCTATATACTAAGAACACAGACCGTAATAGACTCTTATTATATTCCAGCTTTCACCCTGCTACTACCCTGAAGTCACTACCTAGATCACAATATGACAGAGTAGACAGGATTGTGGACACGACACCCCAAAAAAAGTTTAAAATGGAAGAAATTACCAAAAAATTCTTACAACGAGGATACCCACCACGACTACTTCAAGATGCCTAGAAACCTACACATAGACCAAGGAGACAAATTGTCAATCGTATACCATTTGTACACACTTATCACGCATATGTGGGCAAAGTCTTAAATATAATTCGGGGACACTGGCAGCTGCTTAAGAAAGCATATCCCACAGTAGAAGAATTCTCTAATTCTCTCTTACCATGTAATAGGCGTCCTAAAAACCTGAGGGACATGTTAATTAGGGCAAATGAGGGATTAAATATAACATTACTGAGACAGATGTTTTTTCTAAGAAGGGCACCTTTCCCTGCCTTCACGGCTTACAGTGCTCTCATGTCCTCAGAGGTAACAAGAACAGACACCCACAGACTGGCAAAAATTTCCCCATCTATGATTTTTTCTCCTATGATAGCAATTATGTTGTCTCATTAATAAAATGCCCGTGCGGTCTCGTATATGTGGGGGAGACTAGATAACATATAAGAGACTGGATTTCCCAACACAAATCGACCATTCATTGCAAGAACCTTTCATTACCATTACCAGCGCACTTCCATCAACAAAAACATAATATATCACAAATATATTTTCACGTTTTAGAGCATATTTCAGCACCACGCAGGGCAGGTGATAGATTTAAAAAGTTGAAAATTAGAGAGGCCTTCTGGATACATTGACTTCAGTCCCTTGAACCATTGGGGATGAACAGAGACTACAAGATCTCCAGTTTTATGTAGTTTCGATTCTCTAAGTGTACCACATAGAAATTGCGATATTTGAAATCTATATTGAATGAACCAGTACCTCTAAATACAATACCACTTTATTTTTCCAGATACACTCATCTACAACTCATCCCCGACTTGGGGGTCCACTGTGACTCACCTACGAATCACAAGAATATATGCACTACGTCATGTTAGTATAGAGACTCCACGTCTAGTATGATTGTACTTCGGCTTCACAGTATGCACAATCTCTGTATAACACACTAAGGACTGTATATCTTATTATTATATGTCATATTTCAATACTGTTTAGTCTACATTTCTAGCCTCATCGTTTTTGTCCATTACATAATTATAACCCTTGACCTGCATTTACCCCTACATAACTATGTATATACATAATATGGGCTGATTAACGTGCCGTTCACGGCACCTTGAAACCATAGCCCCTACCTGACGGACAACTGTTTGTCCAATTAGGATGCTAGGTTGTCAAAACAGCCCTTCCTACATGGAGAGACGAGCGCTACATCATTATGTCAATCACCTGTCACGTGACCGGAAATAGGACTTAAATAGTGCGAGCATGCCAACATGGGAAGCGCCATTTTTAACAGCGACTGAGGTCGCAAGCGCCACCTGACTATATCTCTTTACACAACCCGATCCAATGGTTACTGAAAACATTTAGGTTATACAGACGATAGGATATACACGTCCTTCTATACTTATTTCTCTGCACCACTATAGGTATACAATTTACTAAGACGGATTGTAATATTACATATCGTAACAACATCATTATTACCATACTATATAGGGTTGACTTATAACTGATGCCATCTCCTCTTACCTCGATGCATTAGAATCGCTTGTATATCACATGTTACGGCCACGACCTCCTCTTACCTGCCTCCCGCAGGTCTTCCTCTTCCTGCCGATATCTCCCTCCCCGAAGACGCCAGCACATGCGTCCGCTCTGTCCCGTAATGTTGACAAGAGGGAGCGCGCAAGCTAGTTCCCGGCCTTGAAGGGCCAGTGCTCGCATATGTAATTAATTAATTAATTATGCTCAGATCACCTTCAACTATAAAAAGGGCCCTGCTTTTGATCCTTGCCTGAGCCTTGTTTGTAATTTCCATGTTAGTCTTGCAAATGGTTCCTTAGTGTTGTCCAGGTCCCAGTGTTCCCGTGCCCTGCTTCCTGTATCCTGTATCCCATACTGTGTTATTGTTTCTGAGCCTGTTTAGTGATTGGAGTGGTGTCCTACTGCACCCGTTGTCATCTGTCACATCTGGCGCAACCTACTGCACCCGTTGTCATCTGCCACGTCTGGCACAACCTGCTGTCATCCACCAGGTCTAGAGCAACCTCATGCACCTGCTGTCATCTGCCATGTCTAGCGCAACCTGCTGCACCCACTACCATCCGTGCCAGAGCCCCTGCCACCATCTGGACTATTTCAGGTACCCTTGTGCTTCGAACTAGTACAGACTATTGCATAGACTGTGACTTGGCCAGCTGCCTCTGCGATACGGCGGAGCGGCTTAGTGGGTCCACATATCCCCAGATCGTGACAGTACACTCAGGCCATGGAACCCCCTGGCCAGCCCAAGACCGCAGTTCAAAGTATACCGACGGAGATGCATGACCTACGGACACGTCAGGATCAACTCCTCGAGGCTGTAAATTCCATCATGCCCCGTCTGGATCAACTCACTGTTCCACTTCCGGTTCCTGCACCAGAGACTGTTGCCATTCCACTGCCTGTTGCTCCTCCTGTTTGTTCTGGATCCACAGTTTCCCTGCCTCTTCCTCCTCGCTATGACGGTGATCCCAGAGCCTGTAGAGGGTTCATCAACCAATGCATGGTTCATTTTAAACTACGAGCTCATCTCTTCCCATCTGAGGAGGCCAAAGTAGCATTTATTATCTCCCTCCTCGCTGGCAAGGCCCTCGCATGGGCGAATCCCATCTTGGAACAACAGATACCTGAATCCTTGGACCTAGCCTTGTTCCTGCAGTCTTTCCATGCCGCGTTCGAAGAGCCAGGCCGAACATCTTCTGCCGCGGCCACTCTGTTGACCTTCAAGCAAGGAGGTTCCACAGTAGGAAAGTATGCTATCTCCTTTCGTACCCTGGCAGCAGATTTGGCATGGAACAATGAGACATTGGTGGCGACCTTTTGGCAGGGACTGTCCTCACACATCAAGGACGAGCTTGCAACCCGCGACCTTCTATTCTACCTTGGATGCCCTCATCCTGTTGGCCACTCGGATTCACATGAGGATCCAGGAGCGCACTCAAGAGGTTCGACAGGGGAGCCAGTTTCACAGACTAGCACCCTCACTATTGCCTTCCCCCAGTGCGCTACCTGAAGAACTTATGCAGGTAGACAGAGTCCGGCTGTCCAAACAGGAGAAACAGCATAGACGCTCTTCTGGTTTATGTCTGTATTGTGGCCTTAAGGGTCATTTTGTGCGCCAATGTCCACAGAAGCCGGGACATCTCCAAACGTCAAAACCTCTTCCAAACTATCTATTCCTGTGACCATCATATCTGGAGAGACATTTCTCCTCTACCTGTCTTGATTCCGGAGCAGTTGAAAATTTCATCCAGCAGGATCTAGTGGATCACTTACATATACCCACAGTTCTTCTGTAGAGACCTCTGACTGTTGCCTCCATGAATGGTCTACTATTGCCCGATCCAATTGGGTTCATCACGAAACCATTGACACTACAAGTCGGAGTTCTTCTCTCAGAACAGATCGCCTTCCTTGTATTTCCTAAAGCTATCAACCCTATTCTGCTGGGCCTGCCATGCCTTTGTCTAGATGCTCCGGTTCTCGACTGGATTTCCGGAGAAGTCCCCCAATGGGGCCCTAAATGCCTTAACCTCTGCCTGCTTCAAGTTCGTCGAGTTTTTCCTCCCCTGCCTCAGTCACTCTCCAATCTACCCTCACATTATGCCAGTTTTGTGGACATTTTCAGCAAGAAGGAGGCAGAGACTCTACCTCCCCATCGCAGCTACGATTGCCCAGTCGAGTTACTTCCTGATGCCACAACACCCCATGGGCGAGTCTATCCCCTCTCTCTGCCAGAGACCCTAGCCATGTCTGCCTACGTTAAGGAGAATCTGGAGAGAGGGTTCATCCGGAAGTCTTCCTCCACGGCCGGAGCCAGATTCTTGTTTATGAAAAAGAAGGTTGGATCTCTTGGTCCTTGTATCGATTATCATGGTTTGACCCAAATCACGGTCAAGAATAAGTACCCCTTGCCGCTCATTTCAGAACTCTTCTATAGAATTTGCGGGATCAAGGTGTTTACGAAGATAGATATACTCGGGGCCTATAACTTGATCCGTATCCGCAAAGGTAACGAGTGGAAAACCGCATTCAACAACCAAGACGGTCACTACGAATATATCATAATGCCCTTTGGACTGTGTAACGCTCCAGCTGTGTTCCAGGATTTCGTGAATGACATCTACCGGGATCTGCTGTATGTCTGTGTGGTGTTCTATCTGGACGACATCCTGATCTACTCACCTGATTTGACGACACACCGGAGGCATGATCGCCAAGTTCTGTCTCGATTAAGGGGGAAACTCCTGTATGCTAAACTCGAGAAGTGTGTGTTCGAGAGGAACACTCTGTCCTTCCTGGGTTATATAGTGTCCGACCGTGGACTCAAGATGGATCCAGAGAAGGTGAAATCCGTCTTAGGGTGGCCACGTCAACAGGGGCTTCGGCCCATACACCGATTTCTAGGTTTTGCAAACTTCTATCGACAATTTATCCAGAACTTCTCGTCTCTGACTGCCCCAATCGCCACCCTCACCAAGAAGGGGGTGAACGCCAAGGTTTGGCCTCTGGAGGCAAAGTCAGCATTTATAAACCTAACGAACGCTTTCACCTCAGCCTCCGTTCTTCATCACCCTGATGCATCTCGGCAGTTCTTTCTAGAGGCAGACGCATCCTCCGTTGGTGCTGGAGCACTACTATGTCAAAAAAACCTCTAAGGGCAAGATGGTGGCTTATGGCTTCTTTTCAAAACTATTCTCTCCGGCTGAACGTAATTACTCCATCGGGGATCGGGAGTTGCTGGCCATCAAGTTGGCATTAGGGGAGTGGAGACACTTGCTGGAGGGCGCGGTCCACCCTATTAGCATCTATACGATCATAAGAACCTCAAGTATCTACAGTCAGCACAACGACTAAATCCTCACCAAGCTAGGTGGTCGTTGCTCTTCGCACGATTTCTATCCTTGCTTCACTTCCGTCCTGCTGATAAGAATGTGAAGGCTGATGCCCTATCTCGATCATTTGAGACTAAAGACTCTGAGGAGATTCCTCAATATATTATAGATCCTTCTAGGATTATTACCGCTAACACTCTGCAAATATTTAGACATTCCTCCCGCCGGAAAGTCTTTTGTTTGGCTTGCAGACAGGAGGAGAATTCTCCGCTGGGGGCACATCTCCAAACTGGCAGGGCACTCTCGTGTTCGAAAGACTCAGGACTTGGTAGCTCATCATTACTGGTGGCCCTCGCTGCCTAGAGATGTTGCGGATTACATCGCTTCATGTGCCTCGAACAAGTCTACCTGCTCAAAACCTGCTGGTCTGCTCCTACCACTACCTGTCCCTGATGCCCTTTGGCAGCATATCGCTATGGACTTTATTACAGACCTTCCCTCCTCAGCTGGATGTACTGTGGTGTTTGGGTAGTAGTGGATCGTTTCTCTAAAATGGTACATTTTATTCCATTGACTGGCCTTCCATCTGCTACTCACCTGGCAAACCTGTTTATTCTTCACATTTTCCGTCTGCACGGACATCCACTGCACATTGTCACTGATCAGGGTGTACAGTTCACGTCCAAGTTCTGGAGAGCCCTGTGCAACCTGCTAGATGTTAAGCTAGACTTCTCCTCCGCCTACCACCCACAGTCCAATTGTCAGGTGCAGAGGACCAATCAAATTTTGGAGAACTATCTTTGTCATTTTGTTTCCGCCCAACATGACAATTGGGTACAACTTCTGCCTTGGGCGGAATTCTCGTACAACAATCAGACAAGTGAGTCTACTACTTTGTCTCCCTTCTACATTGTGTACAGTCAGCATCCTCGAGTTCCTCTTCCTGTGCCAGCCATGACTCAAGTACCGGTAGCTAACTCTTCATTTGGGACTTTTATTCACAACTGGCAGCAAATGAAGGCTGCCATTCTCCAATCAGTGGCCCGCATGAAAAAGCAGACCGACAAAAAAAGAAAAGTTCCTCATCAATTCTCTCCTGGAGTCAAAGTCTGGCTGTCCTCGAGAAACATTAGACTCAAGATGCCTTCTCACAAATTCGCTCCCAGGTTCCTCAGTCCTTTCGAAATCCTGCAAAGGATAAACCCTGTATCCTATAAACTTCAATTGCCTCCTACGCTAAGATTCCCAACTCATTCCACGTGTCCCTCCTCAAACCTGTGGTCCTGAACTGCTACAGTAAAACTCCTGGTC
This sequence comes from Rhinoderma darwinii, assembly GCF_050947455.1. Classification (NCBI taxonomy): domain Eukaryota; kingdom Metazoa; phylum Chordata; class Amphibia; order Anura; family Rhinodermatidae; genus Rhinoderma; species Rhinoderma darwinii. The sequence continues at coordinate 99,150,150 of NC_134689.1, forward strand.
CTGTGGTTGCTCCCAGCGGTTCATCTGATGTGTTTGAAGTGAAGGAGATCCTGGACTGCAAGAGGGTAGGAGGAAGGACTTTCTATTTGGTGGACTGGAGAGGGTTTGGTCCTGAGGAGAGGTCCTTGGAGCCAGAGGAGAACCTCAATGCCCCTACCCTCATTAAAAAATTCCTCTCTCACTCTGGACCCAAGAAGAGGGGGTGTAAGGGGGGGTACTGTTGCATCCGCGGTCACGAACGGTGACCTCTACTTACTTACCTGCCCCCCGCAGATCTTCCTGCCGACGTCTTCCTCCCCGGAAACGCCAGCACATGCGTCCGCTCTGTCCCATAGTATTCACTAGAGGGCGCGTGCTGGTTCCCAGCCTTAAAGGGCCAGTGCGAGCATCTGTAATTAATGAATTAATTATGCTCAAATAACCTTGAACTATAAAAAGGGCCCTGCCCTTTTGATCCTTGCCTGAGCGTTGTTTGTAATTCACATGTTAGTCATGAAAATGGTTCCTTAGTGTTGTCCTGTTCCAAGTGTTACCTAGCCCTGCTACCTGTATCCTGTATCCCGTGCTGTGTTATTGTTCCTGAGCCTGTTTAGTGATTGGAGTCATGTCCTGCTGCACTCGTTGTCATCCTCCACATCTGGCGCAACCTACTGCACCCGTTGTCATCCGCCACATCTGGCGCAACCTGCTGTCATCAACAATGTCTGGCACAACCTACTGCACCTGCTGTGATCTGCCACATCTGGCGCAACCTGCTGCACCTACTACCATCCGTGTCAGAGTCCCTGGCACCATCTGGACTATTTTAGGTACTCTTGTGCTACGAACTTGTACAAACTTTTGCATAGACTGTGACTTGGCCAGCTGCCTCTCCTCTATGGTCGAGAGGCCTAGTGGGTCCACATACCCCTAGATCGAGACACCGCATATAATATGTGTATCAGTTATAACCGTATTGATTTACAGTGCTATGCCTGTGTTAAGGATTCAACTTGTTTCATCCTAGAACAGGGAGGATTTGTGTATATATAGTATGATTTATGTATATGTTTGCTAATTTGATTTTTTACAACATTATTTTATATTATTTTGTAGTGTTTGATGAAGGTCTGAGTTAAGACCGAAACTTTATATTTAATTTGGGTAACTACCTACTATATGGATCAATAAATATATATTTTTTTTAAATACCCTGGAATGCTATATTATACGGGCGTGAAAGCCTACTTACGCACCCGAAGGTACAGAGTGCTATAGGATTAGGACACAACCATGTAATAAATCTGTTCTGAAATGCAATGCATTAGAATGATTTCATCAAGTCAAGAATAGTAATATATAATAGACATTGACATAGGCCTTATTTATCAAAACTGTCTAAGGCTGGGTTCCCACAGTGTAGATTTGCTGCAGAATTTGTCTGCATTTTGTAAGCCAAAACCAGAATTGGATCCAGCAGAGCAGACTTATAAGGCCTTTCTTTATATATTTCTTCTGTTTAGATTCTGTTCCTGGTTTTACTAAAAAAAACATGCAAAAACTGCAGCAAATCTGCGCTGTGGGAACCCAACCTAAGGAAGCAGAAATTTCTGCAACTAAAAATCAGTTCCATTTATCTGAAAAGGCTTGTCTCATACAGATGAATGAAACTGATTTTCAGCCACAGAAATTTCTGCAACAAAATCTGCCGCATGTGAATCCGCCCTAAGAGAAAGCCTGTTCTTCCTGGCTATAGCAACCAATCAGAGCTCAGCTTTGATTTTCTCAACGGCTCAGGTAAAATTAAAGCTGAATTTTGATTGGTTCATTTTGGCAAGAAGGACAGATTTTCTCTTCATTCTGATGAATAAGGCCCATGTCAATGTGTCTTCTATACTACTATGCTTGACTCCATGAAATCATTCTGATGTATTGCATTTCAGAACAGAAGGGTATGTGCACACGGTGTTGTATGCCAAGCAGAAAAAACATCTGCCTCAAAATTTCTTCCAGATTTTTGAGGCAGGTTTTGAAATGCAAACTTTTTTTTACACTTTTTTATAGGCGTTTTTAGCTAATGCAAAGACCACGTCAAAAACTGCTCCAAAGGAACAGTGCAATTTTTTTCCCTTCCCCGTCCCCATTGATTTCAATAGAGGTTCAGAGGCTGAAACCGCTCCAAGGTAAGACATAACACTTTTTTCCTGTGAGCAGACAAAAACCGCTGATTCCGATGTGGTTTCCATATCAAAATCAGTGTCAGAAAACACTGTGGGAACAGGACCTAATAGTCGATGTTTAAAAATATTAGCACTGCACTCTTGCTTCTCCTTACACACTCCTATCAGGCATAATCCTGCACTGTAACAATCCTGTCCAGCTGTCAGACAAATAATATAAAATAGCCTGGAGCAGAGCCAAGTCCTTTAATCCATTTGAGAGATTTGCACATCACAGTCCTAATTCCACTGTTGTTTTTCTGTTGGTGCTTGAGCAATCACTGAAGAGCAAAGATCAAGCCATTTTTATCTCCTTGTGTTCAATGATAACAGAGATCCTATACTAACAGTATGTCTAGGCCAGCCTTTACATGGATGGGACGCTTTAAATCTCCAGACACTTGACTACTAAGCAATTAAATAGACCATCCATGAATGAGAAGCTTTGTTGACTGGATGGCAGTGCTGATCCTGCAGTATCTTAAGCCATATATTTATTCTTTGGCCTGCATTCATAAACTAATAGGGATACCGAGATGATACACTGCTATAGAAATTATTCACACCCCCCATTGGATTTTTTTAGTGTTTCATTGTGTAACAACATTGAATCACGGTGCATATAATTAGGCATTTTCTGACACTGATCAAGAGTCTCTGCTGTCAAAGTCGGAACTAATCTCAATGAGGAGATCTACATCCATTACACATATTAAACACTGTTAAATATTGTGTGTATTTGTGTCCTTAATTCTCGTTGATTTATAATAGGAGGACCACAATGCATCTTGGAAAAAAAAATGGTTGTTTATTTAAATCTTCATGAAGATGCAATAGGAAAACATAGAGAAAAAAATACAGTAGATGTAGCATTTACAGGAAAAGATATGTAGTCTTACATATGCAGCATGGGGCAGCTGTCAGTCCATCTCTGTCTTTGAGGTGTCGCTCATGACCCCTCCCTGGGCTTCTGTCCTTCCTTCGTTCGACCGTCTGTTGGCCTGAGTCACTTGGGCCTGTGTGTCTCTACGTCTGTCACTGGCTGTCATATTGAGTATACCCAAAGCTACTTAAAGATGTCCTAAACTTTCGGTGAACAACGATTATCGTGCAGGAGTGTGCACTGTAAACGTTTTTCTATATTTGTATTACCGATTTAACTTCTAGCAGCAGCACGGACTGTGTGACTCTTCAGTAGAAGACAGAGCCTCCCACTCGTCTCCGTGGCTTCCGTAGGGCGATAGGATTCTACAGCGCTGGCGGACGTTCTAGATACGGGAGCCATGGAGACAAGAAGGACGCTCTGTCTCCTACTGAAGAGTTATGAGCAGCCGGGAGCACAGACTTTATACAGTCCGTGCTGCTGCTAGAAGCAAGATAGCTAATACAAGTGATTTAGAAAAACGATTATAGTGCACACTTGGGCACCATAATAGTTTTTCAATGAAAGTGGAGGTACACTTTAAATATTTAGGTCCTTTTGTCTCCACATATATGGAAGACAACTTATGCACTTCTTCCACACACCTTAGGGTACCGAAATAGCTATATGCTGGGATGTCAGCAAAGTGTATATTTATCTTCTTTACATTGGATACCATTTATATTGATATTGTAACACATCCTATTTAACAAGCGCTTAAAATGAAATGTGTAACTATTCACCTCTGTTACTTTGACATGTAAATAAATGTGAGTCCATTTCCAGGCACAAAATACTCACTGAAGATAAAAAAAGACTCCACAAAACTCCATAACAAGATTTTGCAAAAAAAACAAATAAGTAGAATAAAATCAATTACTATGAACTGGAAAAATATTGCATAGCTGAGAATTTTCCCAGAGAAGGCTGCCATTAAAAAAATCATAAAACATGGCATTAATGAGAGATGCCACCAAGAGACTAAAAGGGAATCTGTCACATTGAAAATGCCATTCTCAAGGCATGATGTTATAGAGCATTAGGATCTAAGAAGATTGATTATAGTTTTTTGGGAAAAAATTTGTATAACTTGTGTTACTTGCATTTAATTTTTTTTCTTATTATGGGCTTAGGAGTCCAGTGGGCGGTCTCACTCAATGATTGACAGCCTTCGTTATGTGAGTGTGCAAACAGAAATAACTGTCAATCATTGAGAAGGACCGTCCACTGGACTCCTGAAGTCCAGAATGAGCAGAGGATAAGAGCAATAAATGACATTCATTTTTTTTATCTATATGTCAACATTCTCAGTTTCTTCTGCTCTATAACTTGGTGCCTGCAGATCGGACTGTATTTCTAAAATTACAGGTGTCCTTTAAGGCAACATTGATGATGTAGAGATGAGGATGTAGAGCTACTGAAATGGACAAAAACAAAAAAACATATACAGGACAAAAGGATATAGTTGAAATCAGACCCAATATTATTACTGGCACCATCATCGCCTGAGAGTGGCAGACTTGCTTCGGTTTTCACGACTCGGTATAAAGAATTAAGCCAACCACAGCTGAGCCTCTTCTCTATGGGCCCCTGGCAACTACATATGCTGCTTCTATGTGGAGTCTACATTTAACCCATTTGTGCAAATAGGCTAACAATTATGAAGAAATTGTATCCACTGACTTCAAATGGGCATAATAGTATGCCCAGTGGATAGCATGCAGAGCGGGTGCTGGCAGTATTATAGAGCCGACATCTCGCTGCAACAATTAGGATTAATGTTACCTTTGATCCAGGCCGCTTAACCCCTCTACCTCGGACAGCGACATCTAAGTGGCTACAGAGGTAGTGGACTCCTTTTGCCCCCTTATCAGTGCCCCGTGACACTATCGCGGGGCCCCAATTAGTTACCATGGCAACTGGGATCTAACAAAGACCCCCAAGCTTGCCATGGGTAAATGCTTAATAGATTAACTGTTAATTATATACTGACAGGCAATAATGCTTTGGTATACTGAGTATATTAAGTCATTATGTAAGCGATCAGTAGAAGTTTGAAGTCCCATAGTGGGACTAAAAAAAAGGTTAATTGAAGTTTAATAGGAAAAAAAAAACTAGAACCATTTTTTTCTATAAAATGTTAAAATAAATAATACACATACTGTATATGGTACCGCCACAATCCGCTAAAATTTTTTAAAGCTTACTGAACGCATAGACACTAAAACCAGTTGCAACGGAAGGATTACCATTTAAATCAATGGTAATGCAAACGAAAGCTTTCCGTTTGGCTTTCCGTTCATGGGTTCCCCTGACGGAAAGGTCTAACGGAACCCATGAATGGATGCCCGATGCAGATGTGAACGAGGCCTAAGTGGTAAAAATAGGCCAATATGATTTGCATTTTTTTCATTAAAAACACAAAATATAAAGAAACTTTTGAAAAAAATATTTCCTTTTCATATTTAAAGTATAGTATTTCACAAATGTATGTATATACTATCCCATACCATACTATACTATACTATACTATACTAATGTGTTTAGAAATGTATATTTCCATATGTCTACTTTATTTTGACAGCAATGTATTTAAAAAAAAATAATAATTTTGAAACATGTTACATGTTACATTTAGAGAATTGTAAAGTACATTTTATTTTCATGCACCAAGCTAGGTTTATAGAGGCTCAGAGGTTCCAGAACATAAGAAACCGCACAAAAATTACCTTATTTCAAAACTAGACCCCTCAAGGTTTTCAACAGGGGGTTTAGGCCCAATGCACACGGCCGTAATTGCGGATCAAAGTATGGACCCATTCACTTCTATTGCCCACGGACACCTTCCCGTATATTTACGGAAAGGTGTCCGGGCAATAGAAATGACCCGCAAAAAATAGGACATGTCCTATTTTTTTATTTTACGGACCGTGCTCCCATACTTTATAATGGGAGCACGGCCCGCAAATTATAGGCACGGCCGTGTGCAGTGGGCCTTAGCAAGCATTTTGAGCCCACAGTTTCTTTGTAGGAATTAATGCAAAGACTGTGTAAAAAATAAAAGTTTTTTTTTTTTTTTTTTTGTTTTTTTTTACAAATGCGTTATGTATAGGATATATTTTTCGTACAATACCTTTATTGCGCTGCTTCTACTGTTTTCAAAAATACCTACACTTGGGACGTAATCCATTGCCTGGCCACACGGTGGGGCCCAAAATGACAGGAACCCCTCTATGGTTTTCAGGACATAATTTGAGCTTGAATGACTTATAGGCCCCACTCCTTGGTTTTTTTAATATAAATTTTATTCGATTTTTCAACATAAATACATAGAACTAGATCGTACAAACGAATCAAACATAAATATCACAAAATATCGCAGTCACACAATATTACAGAATTTCTTCCTACTCTCCCTCTGTATTTAATTATAAAGTTGTTAAAACCCCTACTCTAACCCTCCCTCAGGCCTCCTTCAAATCCACATACCGTATTTTTTGGACTATAAGATGCAGTTTTTAGCAAGAATAAATCCGACCCATGACCTGCCGGCACATCATGGAGCGGGGGGGATGATTTATGGAGCGGGCTCACGCGCTGAACACCCACTCCATACACTGCAGGTGTCTTGGCTGTTTAAAGGGGTTGTGCCATAAAACACATGTATCCACAGTCTTATAGTCCGAAAAAAACAGTAATTATTATTCTTTTAATATCGGGACAACATTTTTTTTATTAATTTCTTCTGCAGAGAACACCTCCTTTAACAGCTCCTTCCACCTCCTAAGGAATCTCTCTAAAAATTTTTGAGTATTTTTGTCGGAAATATATTCCACTAACATAAGTTTTCTCAAAATATTTTTTAAGTGGGAATATGTCGGAGGGCTTTTTAATATCCATTGATTCATAATTGCTTTCTTCGCTGCCATTAATATTAGATGTAAATTTACATTATTAAAATAAACATTTTCAATACTGCCATTTTGTGTTTGATTAGTATGAAGAATACACACCCATGGGTTCCCTGCTGGGCTTAGCCCAGATATTTTGTAGACATGTATCTTGCCAAAAATTCCTTATAAGTGGGCATTCCCATATACAGTGATAGTAATCAGCTTTGAGTAGATCGCATTTTGGGCAGTGAAATGAAAAATCCAGGACATATTTCTGAAGGGGTATATTAAAAGCGGATGAAGTCTGATGCATAGTTTTCCATGCTTGTCCCCTCCAATTTTCGGATATAATTACCGTTCTAATTTTTCTGTATCCCTTTATTATGTTTCCATAAATATTTTCTATAGATATAATTCACAAGCTCCTGGTCCATTTTCTTGTAATAGAATCTTCTATGTTAGATTTAAACATAACTTCATTCAAATTGACATATATATTAGAGATTTTATTTCTATTGCCCCAGTTGTCAACAGGTCATTAAATTCCACCCTACCGGTTTCACAATTTTGCTATGCGCTTCTTTAGATGATTATAACTCTGCAGGTGAATAAAGTTCATCTTTGAATTTTACATTCTTTTTAAAGGACAGATAAGGCTTTGTTTTAATGGCATTTTTCAGTATACATCTTTTTTTTTCTTTAACCCCTTCCCGCTCCTGGACGTACTATTAGGTCATGGTAGCTGTATCGTTCGCGCTCCATGACCTAATAGTACGTCTCGGGAGTAACGGCCTTTTCGGCCATCCTCCCGACACATACAGGAGCTGTGACAGCTGCTGTCTTGTTCAGCAGCTGTCACAGCTCCTACAGCGGGGACCGATCGCTGTGTCCCCGCTGATTAACCCCTTAAAAGCCGCGTTCTATAGAGATCGCGGCTTTTTAGGGGTTAAGCTGCCATCGCCGGCCTGCTACGCGACAGCGGCCGGCAATGGTGACTATGGCAACCGGACACCAAACAATGGTCAATGGACAACGTCAGGACCAACTATGCTTGCTGTCAGTGAGTAGCTGACAGTTATAATACACTGCACTACGCATGTAGTGCAGTGTATTAGAATAGCGATCAGGGCCTCCTTCCCTCAAGTCCCCTAGTGGGACAAAGTAATAAAGTTAAAAAAAAGTTAAAAAAAGATGTGTAAAAATAAGAAAATAAAAGTTTTAAAAGTATTAAAAGTAAAAATCCCCCTTTTACCTTATCAGTCATTTATTATTAATAAAAATATATAAACAAACAAATAAACTATACATAATTGGTATCGCCGTGTCCGTAACGGCCTGAACTACAAAATTATTTTATTTATCCCGCGCAGTGAACGCTGTAAAAGAAAATAATAATAAACCGTACCAGAATAACAATTGTTTGGTCACTTCACCTCACAAAAAATTGAATAAAAAGAGATCAAAAAGTCGCATGTACCGAAAAATGGTACTGATCTAAACTACAGTTCGTTACGCAAAAAATAAGTCCTCGCACGGCTTTATTGATTGAAAAATAAAAAAGTTCTGGCTCTTAGAATAAGGTAACACAAAAAGTGAATGATTGTTTACAAAACTTATTTTATTGTGCACACGCCATAAGACATAAAAAAAAACTATAAACATATGGTATCGACGTAATCGTATCACCCCGCAGAATAAAGTGAATATGTCATTTATAGCGCACGGTGAACGCTGTAAAAAAAAAAGAATAAAAAAACAATAGTAGAATTGCTGTTTTTTAGTCACCACGCCACCTAAAAATAGAATAAAAACTGATCAAAAAGCCGCATGCACCCCATGAAAACTACAATGGATTCCTCAAGGGGTCTAGTTTCCAAATTGGGGTCACTTTTGGGGGGTTCCCAATGTTTTGGCACCACAAGACCTCTTCAAACCGGACATGGTGCCTAATAAAAATCCACTAGGCGCTCCTTTGCTTCGGAGGCCGGTGCTTCAGTCCATTACCGCACTAGGGTCACATGTGGGATATTTCTCAAAACTGCAGAATCTGGGCAATATGTATTAAGTTGCGTTTCTCTGATAAATCCTTTTGTGTTATAAAAAAAATGGTATAAAGAGGATTTTCTGACAAAAAAAAATATGTAAATTTCACCTCTACTTTGCTTTAAATTTCTGTGAAACACCTAAAGGGTTAATAAACTTTCTAAATGCTGTTGTGAATACTTTGAGGGGTCTAGTTTTTAAAATGGGGTATTTGATAGGGGTTTCTAATATATGGGCCCCTCAAAGCAACTTCAGAACTGAACTGGAACCTAAAAAAATAAATAAATGAGGCAATACTTCGCTTCTTACATTATACTGATAACGAGCCGTGCCCACCCCGAGATGACCCCAGTTTTGACCGTTTGTATAAACGAAGACCCCTATTAGACCGTTCCAGTGCCCAGTTTTCCCAAGCATACACCCCAAGAAGTGTATTTCTATTAATGAGTCCCTGGTACATTTTAAAGGGAGGGTTCAATTCCGCGAGTACCTGCCGGGTAAGAGGGCAAGGTATGGCGTGAAGATGTATAAGCTGCGAGAGTGCATCAGGGTATACCTACAGGTTTAGGATATATGAAGGAAAGGCCACCCCCAAACCAGACTGCATCCTGGGCTACAATAGGTACATGGGAGGGATGGACTTGTAAGATCAAATCCTGAAGCCCTACTGAGCCATGCGGTGTGGTATAAGAAGCTGGCCGTGCACATCATACAGATGGCTTTGTACAATGCGTACGTGCTACGTCGATGTGGAGGCCAGACGGGAACTTTCCTGGAATTTCAAGAGGTGATTATCAAGAACCTAATCTTTAGGGACCAAGAAGGGGGGGCACCCAGTACTTCTGGAAGCGAGGCCACACGCATCGTACCAGGGCGGCAACACTTTCCAGGAGAAGTTCCCCAAACTGACAAGAAGGGAAAAAGTCAAAAGAGGTGCAAAGTCTGCTATAAGAGGGCGATAAGGGATGACACAATATATCAATGTGACACGTGTCCCAAATAACCAGAGCTCTGTATGAAAGAGTGTTTTAAAATGTATCATACATCCCTTGGTTTATAATTTACCCCAATTTTACTTACCCTGATGCACTCCGCACAGCTTATCCCCCCTCGTCTTTCCCCTCTGAACCCTGCTGTGTGCCCAGGCAGCTGATAACAGCCACATGTAGGGTATTGCCATACCCGGGAGAACCCACATTACAGTTTATGGGGTGTAGGTCTCCGGTCAAAATGCTCACTACACCTCTAGATGAATGCCTTAAGGGTGTAGTTTTTAAAACGGGGTCACTTCTTGTGGGTTTCAACTGTACTGGTACCTCAGGGGCTTCTGCATACATGACTTCGCACTAGAAAATCCCCAGTAGGCCAAATGGTGGTCCTTTCCTTCTGAGCCCTCCCATGGGCCCAAACGGCAGTTTATCACAACAAATGGGGTATTGCGGCACTCAGAACAAATTGCGCAACAGAATGGGGTATTTTGTTTCTTGTGAAAATAAGAAATTTTCAGCCAAAACTACATATTATTTGAAAAAAATAATTTTGTTTTCATTCCCAGCCCAATTCAAATAAGTTCTGTGAAAAAACTATGGGGTCAAAATGGTCACAACACCCATAAATGAATTCCTTGAGGGGTGTAGTTTCCAAAATGGGGTTGGTTTCCATTGCTTTGATACCTCTGGGGCTCTGCAAATGCGACATGGCACCCGAAAACCAATCCAGCAAAATCTGGACTCCAAAGAACACACAGCGCTCCTTTCCTTCTGAGCCCTCCCATGGGCCCAAACGGCAGTTTATCACCACAAATGGGGTATTGCCGCACTCAGGACAAATTGGGCAACAAAATGGAGTATTTTATTTCTTGTGAAAATAAGAATTTTTGAGCTAAAATGACATATTATTGGAAAAAATATATATTTTTTTAATTCCCAGCCCAATTCAAATAAGTTCTGTGAAGAAACTATGGTGTCTAAATGGTCACATTACCCATAAATGAATTCCTTGAGGGGTGTAGTTTTTAAAATAGGGTCACTTCTGGTGGGTTTCCATTGTTTTGATACCTCTGGGGCTCTGCAAATGCGACATGGCACCCGAAACCAAACCAGCAAAATCTGTACTCCAAAGAACACACAGCACTCCTTCCCTTCTGAGGCCTCCCATGGGCCCAAACGGCAGTTTATTGCCACAAATGGGGTATTGCTGCACTCAGGAGAAATTGGGCAACAAAATTAAGTATTTTGTTCCCTGTGAAAATAAGGAATTTTTGATAAAAAATTACATCTTATTGGAAAAAATGTCATTTTTTTAATGTCACAGCCCAATTGAAATAGGTGCTGTGCAAAAACTGTGCGGTCAAAATGCTAACAACAACCATAAATGAATTCCTTGAGGGGTGTAGTTTCCAACATGGGGTCAGTTTTGGTGGGTTTCCATTGCTTTGATACCTCTGAGGCTCTGCAAATGCGACATGGCACCCGAAAACCAATCCAGCAAAATCTGGAATCCAACAAACATATAGCGCTCCTTTCCTTCTGAGCCCTCCCATGGGCCCAAACGGCAGTTTATCACCACAAATGGGGTATTACCACACTAAGGACAAAGTGGGCAACAAAATGGGGTATTTTGTTCCCTGTGAAAATAAGAAATTTTGATCACAAATGACATTTTATTGGAAAAAAATTCATTTTTTTCATTTTACAGCCCAATTCAAATACGTGCTGTGAAAAAACTGTGCGGTCAAAATGGTAACAACAACCATAAATGAATTCGTTGAGGGGTGTAGTTTCCAAAATTGGGTCACTATTGGGGGATTCCTACTGTTTTGGCACCTCAACACCTCTTCAAACCTGGCATGCTGCCTAAAATATATTCTAATAAAAAAGAGGACTCAAAATGCACTAGGTGCTTCTTTGCTTCTAGGGCTTGTGTTTTAGTCCACGAGCGCAGTAGGGTCATATGTGGGACATTTCTAAAAACTGCAGAATCTGGACAATACATATTTAGTAGTGTTTCTCTGGTAAAAGCTTCTGTGTTACAGAAAAAAAAATGAATAAAATTGAAATTCAGCAAGAAAAATGAAATTTGCAAATTTCACCTCCACTTTGCTTTAATTCCTGTGAAATGCCTGAAGGGTTAAAAAACTTTCTAAATGCTGTTTTGAATACTTTGAGGGTTCTAGTTTTTAAAATGGGGTGTTTTATCAGGGTTTCTAATACATAGGCCCCACAAAGCCACTTCAGAAGTCAAGAGGTACCATAAAAAAAGGCTTTTGAAATTTTCTTCAAAATATGAGAAATTGCTGTTTATGTTCTAAGCCTTGTAACGTCCAAGAAAAATAAAATAATGTTCAAAAAACGATGCAAATCTAAAGTAGACATATGGAAAATGTGAACTAGTAACTATTTTGGGTGGTATAACCGTCTGTTTTACAAGCAGATGTATTTAAATTCTGAAAAATGCAATTTTTTCAAAATGTTCTCTAAATTTTGCAATTTTTCACCAATAAACACTGAATATATCGACCATATTTTACCACGAACATGAAGCCCAATGTGTCACAAGAAAACAATCTCAGAATCGCTTGGGTAGGTTTAAGTATTCCGACGTTATTACCACATAAAGTGAAATATATCAGATTTGAAAAATGGGCTCTGAGCCTTAAGGCCAAAACTAGGCTGCGTCCTTAAGGGGTTAAAGTGGCAAAATTGGATACAAATGCAAGAATTTATCAAATGCGTCAGCATTTATCAAATGCTAGCATTTGTCACACACAGTATAGCCCATAGTCAAAATTAATCTCCTTTCACATTGTTCCACTTCTGCCATGCATGGGGATACCAAATATGTGTGCTTTATTCACTGTGCGGGCATGTGCCAGGGCTTGGCATAAACGGAGGCTGTCTGGCCTTTTCAGTCTAGGAATTCTACACTTGATTTTATAGCAGCATACGGTTTTCTGGGGGGCCTAATGCTGCTGAAACATTAGAAACACCCCATAAATGACTTCATTCACACAAGTAGACCCCACAAGGTTTTCTTCAAGGGGTTTATCATATTTTTAGAAAGTCCAGTTTTCTTCTGAAAGTTTCTTGAAGTAGATGGAACAAAATAAAATTAGCATTTTTTTAGAAAATGCTTTAGTTTATACTAGCATTTTTTACACACAGTATGGACCATGGGCAAAATTAATCTCCTTTCACATTCTTCCACTTCTCCCATGCATGGGGATACCAAAGATGTGTGCCTTATTTATCACATAGAGATGTAGGACGGCTTACGATAGAAGAAGCTTATTTCACAAATCGCTTTTTTTCAAAGCTGGATTTACAAAACTCAATAGAGTTTCTATAACACTCCCAAAATATCTGCTCTTGAAGCAGAGATCCCAAAATATTCATCTAAGGGGTATAATGGGAATTTATTTTTTTGGGTTTCCTAAAATAAGAAATTGCAGGTTTATGCAAATGGAGCTCTCCAGCAGATGAACTTTAGAACATATGCAAACATGACATCCACCGACCACGCATTCCCTCCCTCACCCTTGGAGTAAAATCATTGGAAAAATAAAAATGTAATGCAGGGCAAATATATTTTCAACTAATTAACTCATATCGAATAATTCAGAACAGTGTGATATTTTTTAAAACATGGGTCAATGCACAAGCCTGGTTGCGAGGGACACGAGGGACAGAAATATCGGCAATATTTGCAGTGCCCGTCTTTTCTGCAGACGCGGCACTTTTTCTGCGGCTTGCTTCTAGTTGGTGTTGGGGAAATGCGAGTGATAAAATTTCTTTCAGTCAGTTGTTTGACATCCTCAGACTGGGGGCATTCTCTGGTGTCCTGAACATCAAAAAATGAGGCCTTCAATAAATTTTCTCCTGGAAATCCAGATATGTGTCTCTGCCTCTGTTTTTTTTATAGAGCACACATGAGTTGTGGATTGCCACCTGCAGAAGATAAATGGCCACTTTTTTGTACCAGGTTTTTGCTTTGCATTTCAATAAATAGGGCTGTAAAGCCTGGTCGCTTAAATCCATACCCCATGTACTTGTTATATTCGGACACGCTCACTGGTTTGTGCTTGTCCGATGTTGCCCCCCTTTCCATCACTGCCACTGTTCCTGCGGTATGAATCGTGCTTAGCACATACACGTCGTTGCGATCCCTGTACTTGACCGCCAGCAATTCCTCAGATGCATAAGAAGAGGAGTCCCCCTTTAACATGCGGTTCCCCACTAATTGCTACGGAAAACCAATTTGGTTTTTGTGCATGGTACCACATGCCCCAGGCCTTGCAGCATGCAAATGCCTAAACAGGGGCACACTACAATAAAAATTGTCGCAGTACATGTGGTACCCCTTATGAAGCAGAGGCTGCATTATCTCCCACACAATTTTGCTGCTGGTGGAAAGATCAGGGGGGCTTTCGGGAACATTTATGGAGTGGTCCCACCCTTCATAAATTCTGAAGGCGGTGGTATATCCTGACCTGCTTTCACACAATTTATAAAGCTGAACGCCATATATTGCCCTTTTGGAAGGTAGATATTGGTGAAAGCTAAGTCTTCCATGGAAGTTGAGGAGGGATTCGTCCAGACTTACATTCTGCTCAGGGGTGTAGATTTGCAGAAATAAATTATTGAGGGAATTTATTAGCAGTTTTATTTTGAACAACCGATCACTGTTTGCATCGGTACGTGGGGGGGGGGGGGGCTGTGCGTTGTCATTGAAGTGGAGGAACCTCATTACTGTTTCATAACGAGACCTGGGCATTACTGCAGAATATACTGGGGTGGCTTAGGCGGGTCTCGTTGACCAGTAAGACCTAATGGAGGTCTTTTTTACAATTGCATTTTTTGCGCGCGCTCGTGTGAATAAGGCCTAACGCTAACTAAACGCTACACTATATATACTAGTCCTTCTCAATGAATTAGAATATCATCAAAAAGTTAATTTATTTCAGTAATTAAATTCAAAAAGTGAAACTCATATATTATATAGATTCATTATACACAGAGTGATCTATTTCCAGCATTTTTTTCTTTTAGTGTTGATGATTATGGCTAACAGTTAATGAAAACGCCAAATTTTGTCTCTCAGAAAATTTGAATATTGGGTAAAAGTTGAAGATTGTAGACTCATAGTGTCACACTCTAATCAGCTAATGAACACAAAACACCTGCAAAGGTTTTCTAAGCCTTTAACAGGACTGGTCAGCTTTGTGAGAAACTAGACATGGACCGCACAATCCACAATATATACGTTGATCTGAGCTGCTAGGCATAATTTAGAAACATGAACATGAGGTTCTTTGTAAACATTTTGATCAAACTGTATAAGCCCACTTGCCACTTCACGGCGACCTCTTTAAAGTGGGTCCCTACTCTATCGGCTGCAGCACCGCATGGTGGCCCCCGCCACCGCAGCACTGCTCCCGCAGAGGGAGCAACCCAGTGGTCCAAAAGCACCCATGCTAACAGACCGTGCCAAGCCTCCTTGGCTCTGGGCCACGTCCCCCCACAAGTGCAGCACTACAGCAACAGACACCACCATACAGCACCACAACATGTGAACAGATGGAATGAGCTCACCTTGCCATACGCCCCCAGTGGCCAACTGAGAGCACAAGCAAGAGCAGGAACACTTATGAGGTCATTCCTGAATTAAAATCAGCTGGGTATTTTTTCAAATGCGTGGAGTGCTGGTACCAAGAAAAACAAAAGAAATGAGGAGGATAGACTATACAATATCAGCATTGTGAGAAACTAGACATGGACCGCACAATCATTTCTTTTGTTTTACTTGATGAAAGCAAATTTTGCATTTCCTTGGCAATGTCCCAGAGTCTGGAGGAAGAGTGGAGAGGCACTCAATCCAAGTTGCTTGCTTGCTTGTGAAGTTTCCACAGTCCGTGATGGTTTGGGGAGCCATGTCATCTAAGGAAAAAAGTTATCATCAATGATTAAGAACTGAAAAGTTTGAAACGTGTAGGCGTTCTCTCCCGGGATTTTTTAATTTCTTGCTTTCATTTTGACTTAAATAAACAGTTTTGTATTTTTCACATTATATCGTGTGCTGGACCTCTAACTTTTTTCCTTGGATTTCTACCTACTCCCAATGTAGCTCTCTTGCCCGTGCACCGAATAATCATGGAATGTGGCGTCTTTACTTCGAATGAGTGGTGAGCGGACCAATTTTTCTTGTATATTTTTTACTAGCCATGTCATCTGCTGGTGTTGGTCCACTGTGTTATATCAATAATAACCTAAAAGATGGAGTCTGACACACCGGAAGTTAATTAAAAAATGAAAACATTTTTATTGAAACAAATATACAAGAGATGACAAAAGACACATTAAAAGTTAGAGATGATTGCCACAGTGTGAGAAGAAAGGTAGAGTGGAGCTGTGATGCATAATACCTTGCATCCAGAATGTTTGGTAAAGATCCCAGATAAGTAACAAGTATTAATCAAAACTAAATGCAAGGGGTGCAAACACAGCAACTGGGTACATCCATATAAAAGGTGAACTGATGGATGTATATGTTAGGACAACAGCAAGGGAGGCAAAATAAAGCCTAAATGATAATAGCTCTGGATTAGAGCACCTTACCCATATCAGAGTCCTCACTGTCTGGCATCAGCACCACTGTGTTATATCAAGTCCAGAGTCAATACAAACGTCTACCAGGAAATTTTAGAGCACTTCATGCTTTCCTCTGCTGACAAGCTTTATGGAGATGCTGATTTAATTTTCCAGCAGGACTTGGCACATGCCCATACTGCCAAAAGTACCAATATCTGTTTTAATAACCACAGTATCACTGTGCTTGATTGGCCAGCATACTTGCCTGAACTAATCCCAATAGGGAATCTATGGGGTATTATTAAGGGGAAGATGAGACACCAGACCCAACAATGCAGACAAGCTGAAGGCCGCTATCAAAGCAACCTGGGCTTCCATAACACCTCAGCAGTGGCACAGGCTGATTGCCTCCATACCACGCTGCATTGATGCAGTTATTCATGCAAAAGGAGCCGCGACCAAGTATTGAGTGCCTATACTGTGTCACGATCTGTGGGTATGTGGACCCACTGGGCCGTACCGCCGCAGCGGGATAGCAGCTGACCAAACAGTGTATCAAATCAATGTATATATAGTCCCAGCACAAGGGTACCTGTAGTAGTTAAGACAGTAGCAACAGCTCAGATAGGACATTGGCAGCAGACACAAGGCGTGGTGTAACACAGCAGGCGTGACCGGGGGCACAACACGACTCCAACTTTCTAAGACACAGGAACAATGGTAGCACGGAATACAGGATACCGGTAGCAGGTACGGGAACACTGGGAACAGGATAACATTAAGGGACCATTTGCAAGACTAACACGGGTAAACACAACAACGCTCAGGCAATGAAAGAAAGGGAGGAGCCCTTTTTATAGTTCAGGGTGGTCATGGGTTAATTACAGATTTTCCTCATGTGTTTGTACCAGCCGTTTAAGGTTGTGCCCGAGCACGTGCGTGCACCCTACGGGAACGAGCACAGCGATGTGGAAGTGAGTGCCGGCGTCTCTCAGGAGGGAGATGCCGCCCGGCACTCACTTGTCCTTGGCCCTGGCCGACGGGGGGCAGGTAAGCACCACGGTCCGTGGCTATAGACGTTATATACTATACATACTTTTCAATAGGCCAACATTTCGGTATTAAAAATAATTTTTTAAATTGGGCTTATATAATATTCTAATTAACTGAGACACTAAATTTTGGGTTTTCATTAACTGTTAGCTGGAAATAGATCACTCTGTGTGTAATGAATCTATATAGTATATGAGTTTCACTTTTTAAATTGAATTACTGAAATAAATTAACTTTTTCATGATATTCTAAATCCTTGATGTAACGTCTATGGCCACGGTCCGTCGTTCTGCCTTAATCTCCGATGGACGTGGCCATGGACATCTTACCTGCTTGCAGCATCGTCCTCCTGTGAGGCTCCAGCACTCACTTCCGGACTTCGAGCGTCTCCGGCGGGGGCGCGCATGGTCTTAAAGGGCCAGTGCGCGCATTTTTGCAGGAAGTTTGCAATATAGCCCAGGATGCCCTGGGCTATAAAAAGGGCTCTGCCCTCTTGCTTTTTGCCAGAGCGTTGTTTGTTACCCAAAGTTTGTCGTGCTTATGGTCTCCCAGTGTCTTCCAGTTTTCCCAGTGTACCTTGTTCCTGTATCCCGTATCCTGTTTCCGTGCTACCCAGTTCTAATGCCGTGCTGTGCTGTTGCCGTGCTGTGCTACAGTCTACGCTTGATTTGCTACGCCTCACCTGAGATATTCCCGCCACCTGGTCCTGGAAGTGCCTGCCTCGTTACTATCTACGATTGCCTCAGGTATCCTCGCCGAACTATAGAACTCTGTACTTACCTGTTTGGCCAGCTGCCATCCCGCTACGCGGTATGGCCTAGTGGGTCCACACCCCGCATCGTGACAATTGAGAAGGACTAGTATATATATATATATATATATATATAGAAAGGGGAGGGAGTGAATGGGGGTGCTGGGGGTGATCAACATCCTTTTTTCAACTTTCACAAGGAGACAAAGCATACAGCTCCGTTCTTCTCAAAAATCTGACAGGAATGAGGAGAACAGAGCTGTAAACAGCTGTTTGCCCTGCCTGCCTGCCTTTACATGCTGTGATTGGTCAGTGAGGTTTGACAGTTAAAGTCCATGACGTATAGCAGCCGCCCTTGATGGATATATACTTCCCTCGTCACTAAGGGGATAAAAAAAGATTTCTAAAAGTTCATCAATAAATGTATATGTACCTCAAAATGGTTATATTAAAAAATATGACTCGCCCCACAAAAAACAAAAGAGCTATGGCTCTCGGAATGCAGTGAGGAGAAAATGGAAAAAATAACTGCGTCCTCAAGGGGTTAATCCCACCAGTGGCGTAACTACCGCGGTAGCAGCCGTAGTGGCTGCTACGGGGCCCGCGGCTTGAGGGGTCCCGTGCCGCCAGCCGACACGCTGCCCCTCCATATGCCCAGTGGCGCCGCTAGCAGCCGTTATGGCTGCTACATCAGTAGCGCCGCTACTATAGGGCCCGCCCAGCTGAGCCTCCAACATGTATGGGCCAGGTGACACAGGCCCTCTCATGCCTGTAGGTGTCGCTAGCACCGGAGGGGGCCCCGGTGCTAGCGACAGCCAAACACATGCACTAGTGCCCGACCATTCAAAGCCTTACAATGACGCTGATTGGCTGATTGAACGACGCTCGTTCAGCTCCTGCAGACCTGCTCAGAAGACAGCAGATCTGCATCACCAGCGAACAGCAATGTAATCATGTGAGTATGTAATGTTTTATATATTTTTTTTATCTCATAAAACTGTTAATGGCATTATCTATAGTGGGGGCTCTATCTACAGGGGGGTCGTCTATATTTGGGCCACTATATACAGGGGGTCTATATGTGGGGATGTGGGGCACTAGCTACAGGGGTGGTCTGTATGTGGGGATGTGGGGCACTAGCTTCAGGGGTGGTCTTTATGTGGGGATGTGGGCCACTATATACAGGGGGGTCTATATGTGGGGCACTATCTACAGGGTTGTCTATATGTGGGGCACTATATACAGTGGGAGCTATATGTGAAACACTATACAGGGGTGGGCTATATGTAAAGAATTTTCTATAGGGGCACTATTTTTTAGGGCACTTTCTATAGGGGTGGGCTATATATGGGACACAATACACAGGGGTGGGTTACCTGTGGAGCACTAGCAACAGGGTGGCTATATGCAGGGCACTGTCTACAGAGGTGGGCTATACATGGAGCACTACCTATAGGGGAAGCTATATGTAGGGCAGCACGGTGGCTATGGGGGCACTATCTACAGGGGGCACGGTGTGTGTGTGTGTGTGTGTGTGTGTGTGTGTGTGTGTGTGTGTGTGTGTGACAGTGTATGGTACTATTATAATCAGGGACACAGTGTATGGCTCTATTATAGTTAGAGGTGCAAGAGGTGTTGAGAATTTTAACTTTGTTTATAGGTGCAGAAATGTTTTAAAAGTGAGAAGCTGAAGACATCTGAGCGGAAAACTGCAGAAATGGGTCATGGCCGGTAGAAATCCGTCACCTGTGAGTCACTTAATGTAATGGTTTATTCTGCCTCTAATCAGCACTGTAGTCAATGTATGATCTGCAGCGAGATGATGGTGGTATGATTTATTTTTTTTGTGAAACAGCATCTCCCAGCATATCCTCACCATTGTTCAGGCCATGCTGGGAGCTGTAGATTTATGCCGTACAAACCTATACGGCAGGGGTTGCACTAAATTGAGCTGTATTTGTCCTGGTGTTGTATATATGTACTGATCTTGGTTCTGATGCTGTATGTGTTAAGGATCTGCCAGGCACAGCTTCTGTATCCACGCCCATAGGTAATCAGTCTGCACCTGCTTCTATGTCTGTGAGACTGACTCCATCTTCCACCACTCAGGATGGCAGGCTTAGGAGTGGGAGAGCCTATCACAGCCTGGCCAGACGGAGCTAGCTCCCACCCTCTGTCTATTTATACCTGCCTTTCCTGTTCCTCCTTGCTTGTGATTCTTCTCGTTTTGTTTCCTGGCCCTGCTGCAGCTTCTTGAACCATTTGACCCTGCTTCATATTGACCCTGGCTTCCTGACTACTCTCCTGCTCTGCGTTTGGTACCTCGTACACTCCTAGTTTGACTCGGCTTGTTCAATACTCTCCTGCTCTGCGTTTGGTACCTAGTACACTCCTGGTTTGACACGGCTCGTTCACCACTCTTGTTGCCCCTTTTCCCTTGCTTCTGTGTACCCTTGTCTGTTTGTCTGTCGTGCACTTATTGAGCGTAGGGACAGTCGCCCAGTTGTACCCCGTCGCCAAGGGCGGGTTGTTGCAAGTAGGCAGGGACTGAGTGGCAGGTAGATTAGGGCTCACTTGTCTGTTTCCTTACCCCCATCATTACAGTATGTAACTACTGAGCTTGGTTCTGGTGCTGTATATACGTATGAGAATGGTTTTGGTTCTGGGTATATATGTACTGAGCTTGGTTCTGGGGATGTATTTATGTACTGAGGTTGGTTCTGGTGCTGTATTTATGTACTGAGGTTTGTTATGGTGCTGTATATATGTACTGAGCTTGGTTCTAGTGCTGTATTTATGTACTGAGGTTGGTTTTGCTGCTGTATTTAAGTACTGAGGTTTGTTCTGGTGCTGTATATATGTACTGAGCTTTGTTCTGGTGCTGTATATATGTCAGAGCTTGGTTCTAGTGCTGTATGTATGTACTGAGCTTGGTTCTGGTGCTGTCTATATGTACTTAGCGTGGTTCTAGAGCTGTATTTGTGTACTGATCTTGGTTGTGGTACTGTATTTATGAACTGAGCTTGGTTGTGGTACTGTATATATGTCAGAGCTTGGTTCTGGAGCAGTAATTATACAGGATATATTTATAATAACAAAATTGCAGGGCAGATGGAATTGTTCTCAATTCATTGTATATTTAATGGGAATCTGTCAGGTAGTTTTAATCCCTTGAACCGCCACCATACGGTAATACATTACCTGATAATATTTCCAAACATTCCCTTGTAAGTTTTTTTCAGATGCAGCAAAATTCTTAAAATCCACTTTTAAAACAACGCACACTATATGCTAATTACTCATTAGAGGGTCATGGGGCAGTGCCGCTATCCAGAAGAGTCACATAGTCCTGCCTCCAAACCCACCTTTCCATGTTTGAGTGACATCTCCCTGACTGATACAACTTTCTCGGATGCGCCATTGCCTTGTGGCACTATACACAAGGGAGGGCTGTGTGGCACTATACACAAAGGGGGGCTGTGTGGCACTATACACAAGGGGGAGCTGTGTGGCACTATACACAAGGGGGAGCTGCGTGGCACTATACACATGGGGAAACTGTATGGCACTATTTACAAAGGGGAGGGCTGAGTGTGGCGCAATCTACAGGGGTCTATGTGTGGCACTTTCTACTAAGAGGGGGCTGTGCTGCACTTTCTACTAAGGGGGAGGCTGTGTGGCACTATATACAGTGGGAGCTGTATAGTGCTATATACAGTGGGTTCTTTATGGCAATATCTACAGTGGGGCTGTATGCCACTATCTACAAGGGTGAGGTGGGGCGCTATCTACAAATGGGGTGTGACACTGTCTATAGGCGGGGCTATATAGCACTGTCTACAAGGGGGCTGTATGGCACATTCTACAGGGGGCACTATTTATAAGGGGGGCTGCTTGTGGCACCCAGGGGGGGGGCGGTCAAGAGTTTGCTATGGGGCCCAGTCTTTCCTAGTTACACCCCCTGAATCCCACTCCTATCAAGTTACACTCATAGTGGTCCAGGACGCTAAGGTATAGGAGATGCTTCTTTAGCTGTCTTTGTGCTTGTCTGTGACATGGAGGAAATATTGTGGTCACTTGTGATTTTTTATCTTGACTAAGGCTCTATTCACATCTTTGTCGGAGCCTCCGTTAGGAGCCTGTGTTGCAGATTCTGTCATATTTTCCAAACAAAAGAGCCCACCATGCAGCGCTATTTTGTCTGGCAAAATTATATAAGCCATGATGGAACAGAAATACTGAAATTCGAGCGCAGTTGTGAACAAAATAGTCTAACAAAATAGTTGTTCTTCATGGTATAAAAATCTAGTGCAATCGCAATGCAGTTTTCTTAGCGGTACTCGTCCCTGACCATGAGAACATACCATAACAGCAATATACAACTACTACCTCATCATCCATGATTGATTAGACATAGCATGACAATATCGTCTTTGCACATGTAAGCAATCTAATCAATGCACATGTATTTCAGTGTGTTATTTTCCTATAAAACATGTTGTATCTTTGCTTAAATCCTTTTAGCCTAAATACTGTGACACACTTTTAATCTCTCCTCCCGGATGCATGTTTAACTGTTTTAGTCTGATAACTGCATCTGCCATTTCAGTCTTATAATCGGAGTCCTTGGGTTGCCAGGCAGCAGGATGATGATTTCTGTAACCTATTGGAATCCCATCACTGAAGCCATCCTCTGGACAAGATTATTCACAGTCAGCTGCTGATATGTGCTGTCACAGCTGGAGGAGGCCTGCGTGCAAATCGGCGCTGATTTTATTAGACGAATTTCTTGTATTTGCTCCAACGTATGAGGTACATAGCTGCCGAGAAAAATCTATGTTTAGCAAGTGCACCCCAAACGTCTGTTGCTACATTAGGGCTATAATCCCAAACATATATTTGATATGCTGCTTATTAAAATATATACCTGTTGTGGTAAGGACACATGTGTCTGTGACGTCAAATTATACCTATGAAAATGAGATGCAAATGAATGGTAATTATTCCTTATTTACATGACTCCATTTGGATACAGGGAACACAGGTGTGATCACAGCAAATTGTGACCATAGAATATAGGTGGATCCATTTAAAGATGCGTAAATCATTATCAGCGGAAATAACCAAGGGAATACTGAACATCTGGGCCGTGTCATTTTCATTGATTTCTGGGCTTATACATGCGCATATATTAAAGATGAATGTTAAATAGATAATTCTATAAAAGCAAATAGTGTCCAAACATTCATTCGCAGATGTTTTTCTACAATTCAGAAAAGATCACAAAATTTAAATATTGCCGTTTTCTGACCAATAGATAAGACTTTTATTGTTTGGAAATTAAAGTGTCAGTCCAGTTATACTCTCCCGTCCGAACTAACATCGGCCGTGGAGAGACGCTCTTACTGTTGACGTGACAGCCATACAACGCCCGGAGAGTATCGTGCATGGGTACAATACTAATTGTTCGTTCGGGCGGGAGAATATAACTGGACTAACACTTTAATGTATTATAATACATGATTAGAAATTCTCCATTGTCATGTCTGTAAATAATATTTCTCTAAACATTACATTTCAGAAGCTGATGATTATACAGAGATGAGTGGCGCTACATAGACGCTACTTATCTTATCTTTCAGATGCAGTCCGTCACAAATAGCTTTTGCAGGAAGTTCCGTCTGTATTAACTGCTGATTGACTGACATGTAGTGCCTCCCTCTCTTTCTAAAAAAGCGGTTCTTCA